>NW_024081387.1:943264-967046 GCF_003009895.1 Hyaena hyaena | reverse complement strand
GGGGAGGGGCATGGAGGAGGACACTTGTGGGGATGAGCACTGAGTGTTATGTGGAAACTAATTTGACAATAAACTATTTGTAAAAAAAAAAAATAATAAAATATACACATACATACACATACACATATATGTATGTATGTATGTATACACACACATGTATGTATGCCAAACCACTACTCATTCTTTATGTGTGAGGTCTACATTCCTCAGAAGGAAATATTTAAATTAATTCATGTTATTGATCACCTATAATGCATACACCAGAGTGCCCGGCTATTCAGAGTATCACTATAAATGCCACTAAGACATTCACTGCCCTCAAGTAGCTCAAGAGATGTGTGTGTTTGTGACAGGACATGGGGAGTGCTATATGTCCTTAACTATTTACTATGCAAAGGATAAGGTTTCTTCTTATTTTCACCCTGTATGGATCAGGCTTAATGGTCCTGTGGCTTATGTCAGGAAATTATTTAAAGGAAAACTGCTTTTTCTCTCTTAAAAACAATAGCATACAGAGTTGGCCACAATTTGTGATAACAAATGTCAATAAAATCACCAACTTTGTTAATACATAGCCAACTCAAAGTTTACTTGTTTTCTGTAGTAGAGATGATGTGCATAGGCTGTGCTAGTGAATAGGCCTGGGTCAGAGCTGGTGTTTTCTGGTTTCCCCCCTAAGCTATCGCCTTCACACTGCTACTGATGTCAACAAATCAGTGTCTCCTTGAATATCAGGATTTGTCTTCCAAAACTTAATCATGTCTAATCTTTCCCATAAGCTCTTGATAAGTGCATTTTTGGACTTATTTTTTCCACAGCACTACATCTTTCATTAATTCGAATTGTTTCTCTACCAAAAATTCTGTTAGCATTGTGATTATAAACAGTGTAGAAATACAGCTGGTCTGACAGAATGATGAAGCCTTCAGGCACTGAAATAAGATTTCAAAAATCTGGCTAGACAGAGCGAATTAATTTTTCTTTTTTCTTTTAATACACTGAAACCAACAGAAAAGAATCAACCACCTCCTCCCATTTTTTAAAAATAACCATGTGGCTTTTCCAGCATTTGGATCATCTTGAAAAAACTAATCTCTGTAGAAGTCATTCTGTCTTCATCCAATTCATGAGGAGTCACAATAAATATTGAAGTAGAGTTAATTATTTATAGCTAAACTTTCAAATAACTTTCTGTGCTGATCTCTAAAATTACTAGCCAAGGAATAGCTGTGTGATCACACTATTTTATAGAGGTGATAAATTCACTATCACTGAGCCAGAATCGTCTTTTTCCTTCTTATCCTTTCCACCAACCTAAACCTTAATGACTTTTAAGAACTACTCAATTCCTATCCTCACAAAGAGCTACTTCTGATTATTTTAGCTCCCATCAGAAGTAAAGTGATTTATAGCCCTAGCTCTACAGGCAGACAGACCTAGACTGAAACCTTGACTTCTTTCACTAGCTGTGCAATTTTGCAAGTTGATTAACATTTTTCATCTCAGTTTCCTCACATGACCAGTGAGAATCCTCTCCGCTTACTTTTCATAAACTTGTTAAAAGAACCTCATGTAAGGAACATAGGAGAGAACACAGTTGAGATTAAGTACTTGAACTATCACAGCATTGTGATCACCACAATGCTTAAATTCAGTCTGTATCACCTCCACCATTCTGTGGACCTTTCTGATTTTATTTAATTCTGCATGCATTTCTACTTTATTTCTTTAACTATTTTTTAACATCACCAAAAGCATGATTTGTTATATAGAGGATATTAGTGATTGGGCATAAATATGATTAGGAATTTGGTTACTGTAAAGAGACATTCTTTCATAGTAAATTACAAGTTACTTTTTGACTAGAAAAACAAAAGAGAAAGAGAAAAAAGAAAGAAAGAAAGATAAAGAGTGAGAGAGGGAGATAGGGAGGGAAGGAAAAGAAACACAGGCATTTACATGGACTTATACACACATACATATGTATGTGTATATAAGTGTATAAGTATATATATATAAAGACTACTATGAGCATTCATTTCCCTTCCTTAGAAAAATAGATTGTTTGAGTTGTAGGTTTCAGTGTGTGAAGCAGATCATGTCATCTGAAGGATTCTGGGAATAAAATTCAGTTTAAAGATGTCAGAAGCAGAGGAAGAAAGGCAAACTTGGAATTCACGTTGTATTAGGATGACTATGGTAGGCATTAATTACCTTATTTCATACCAAGGTAATTAGAATATTAATGTTACCATTGTCTAGCCACCATAATTAATAATCATAGAAAGAAATTTTATTTACACCTACAGAATTAATTTATCGAATGGATAAATATAATTGTGTGATAAGATTACCAGTTTATTCATTAGTTCATTAAGTCATTTCCAATGAGGGGTGTGTGTGTGTGTGTGTGTGTGTGTGTGTGTGTGTGTGTGTTTGCATGTGCATGCTGTGGAGAGTCAAAGTTAGAACTCCAACACTATTTTCCCACAATATCAATACATGAAAAATTCTTGTTTTATGTTCTTATTTTAGTTTCCTTAAAACAAACAATCTCTAGGAGAAGAAACACAAGAAGCTTAGGTTAAATTTCTCATACATTCTCCATTTCCACTTTGAGTCTTTTCAGGAAGGACTCATTTCATCAATGAGATCATAGTCCTCTTTTTTTTTTTAGTCCAGAAGGGACTGCCATTTTTCAGTGAGACAATATCATCTTGATCTTAGAGTCCACTTCTGTGGATTTTTCTTTGTATTCCTCTCATTCTTGTCTGAAGGACTTTCAGGATATCAAAATACTTTATCTGGTTAGGTAGTACTTGTTGTTTGGTCCTAAGGAAAGTTATTAACTAACTTATCATTCAACAAATATTGAGAGCTTATTATGAACCTTGAGCTATTTTAAATTAGATATATCAATCGATAAATAAGATAAAAATACAAGTAATAATGGAGCTTACATTATAGAAAGGAGCAGATACACAATAAACAATAAACATGATAGGAGCTCTTGAATGGCTTAGTCAGTGAAGTGTCCAACTCTTGGTTTCGGCACAGGTCATGATCTCATGGTTCATGAGTTCGAGCCCTACATTCAACTTCACACTGACAGTACACAGCCTACTTGGGATTCTCTCTCTTTTCCTCTTTCTGCCCTCCCCCACTCACTCTCTCAGTCTCTCTCAAAATAAATAAACTTAAATTTTTAAAAAAAAAACAGTAAACATGATAAACTGTAGCATATATTAAAACTTAAGTGTTATGGGAAAAGTAGAGCAAATTAAGAGGCAGGTAAAAATTGTAATTTTACATGGGGAGTTACTGAGAAGTTTAAATTTGAGCTCAGACTTGAAAACACTGAAAAGTGAGTCAGGTGTGTATTTGGGCAAGAACATTCCTAGCAGAGTGAAAAAATCAGAGCAAAAGCCTCAAAGAAAAGCATACCTGTTTTATTAACAAATCAGCAAGGAAGATTGTGCCCAGAACAGATTAAAAGAGGGAGAAAGTAGTAGAAAGTATGACCGGAGAGGCTAGGAGGTTATCATATATGATTTGTAGGCCACTTTAAATGAATTTGACAATGTATCCATACAGGTTCTTATTGATTGAATTCCTTAATTTTAGTGGTGAGCTCCATCCCATGTTAAGACTGATATTAAGTATAAGTGAAGACTCAATAGGGAAGGTGAGGTTTTAGAAGGGATGACAGTTTTCTTCTACATTGTTTATCAATGTTGACCAATGTAGATCAATGGGGCCTGTGCTATAGAGGCGTCGATTCAGATTGAGCACAAGGGAGAAAAAACACACAGTCTTCTGCTGATGTGTGCTTAATGGAAAAAAAAGAAACATTTTAGAAAAGGAAGCAAAGGGGATTTCTGTTGTTTCCAAATGGTCTCCAACACAATTTACTAGGGTAAATGGCCTCATATATGTCTGAGACAAATGAGGGAAAGAAAGCATAATTTTGATGTCATAGTATATCTTACCATAACCCTCAAGGAAAAAAAGGTAGATGAAGGATCCTGGCTTTTATTTCAGTATAAATTCCTAGTCTCATGACAACTTTAATAGAAAACTCTTGCATAGCTTTGTTTTATAGCTATCAATCCACTCTAGGAAGTAATCATGATGGCTCCATCTTGAGATCTGTTGTGAAGATGGAGACAATGACGACTACAAGGTAAGCATGAGCTACTCAAGATGACTAGAATATTACCCCAGTAATGGGATGGGAGACTATTATTTTAATTACTTTCCCTTGGAAGCTATTTCCAGATCCTGCCTTCTAACTCTTCTCTGCTTTTCCTATATTCTGTTTCCCAGACCCTCCACGCTGAATGTTAGCATTATTTACCCTTGGTTCCATTCTATGCATAACAATCAAAAGTACCAACACCATAATTGGACTGGACTCCAGCTATTCCCACCACAACTCAACTAAGGAAGACTAGAATTTATTTTAAAGATAGTTATCTGAGTAGTTATTAAATCAATTTGGTCAATTTAGACAGCAAAATAAGAGAATGCTAGTTAAAGAAACACCAGAATAATTTTCCTCAACTGTTATGTTTGCATCTTGATATATCTGTAATTCCCTACTTTACTTGGGCAGAATATTAAAATGGCACATAAATGTATTTATTTTTTTATTCAGCAATTACTTGTTGAACACTTACTAGGTCCCAGATACTGTTCTAGGTACAGAACATACACATTAGAGAATGTCCCTGTTTCATGAAATTTCCTTCCAGTACTGAAAAAGTATAAGAAGTGAACGAATATTAGCATTAATAGATATCATGAAGAAAATATCAGTAACTTAGAAGATGGTGGCTGCAGGTGCAACAGGATGGAATGGATGAGTGCTCAGGAAGTCTTGGCATGTTTGTATATGTCTTTGACCTTGAGGACACAGAGGATCCAGCCACATAAAGAACAGGGGAAACAGAAGTCCCAAAAAGGTAGTAGTAAGAGAAAGAACATCTTGAGATACAAGTGTCCTCAGAGTGTTTGAGGAAGACAGAAAATATCAGCATATCTGGCTCAGGGGAGCCAGTGTGGTTAATAGATAGTAGGGATGAAAAGGAAAGAGGCAGGCCAGGTTTCAATGATAGAGCACATGGCAACACAATATTTCATCATAGAAATCAAACACAAATATGTAGAAGAAGCTAAAACAGAAGAAAAAATGAAAGAAAGATAAAAGAAAGAAATAATCATGGAGACAACTAATAGCATTTCAATAGGTATTCCAGTTTGTGTCTGTGAACATTTTTGTGTTTCTGTTCTCTAATTCAAATGATTTTTCTTTTTCTTCTACTTCTTTCACTGTATCTACTTTGGGGATCAGTTTCTTCACACGTTCTCTCCCATGTTCTAACTGTTCTATGCCTCCACATTTTGCATATCCATGGGACACAGAACTTATTAATTCTTCTTCAGGATCTTCTAGTTTAAAGCTCTAAATATGGAGCACCATGCCTTAGCCACATACCAGGCCTAAGCTAAGTTGCTTGGGCTATAAATATGTGTAAGACACCATCACTGCCTTCTTTCAGGCCATAGCCCTTACTTCAGGCCCCTACCGACTTTAGCATGAGTCAATGGTCTGATTTCAGCTGAAGGGACAGGCCCAGGTGGTATGGGCTTTATCAGATCATTAAGGCCCTTAATTATATTTTCAGACTTTTGAGGGAGAAAACTCTAGATAAGCATGGACTTTATCTTCATATGACATTCAAATAAAACATTAAAATTATTATAATAAAATAGGGTTTAATCTGTCATTTACTTTTACCACATCATTTTGGACTTGTTCATAAAGAATGTTTAGTGTCCTGAGAAACAGTTACTATAGAGCCAGAGCTGTAGAATATAATGGGAAAAGACTGAAGGATCTTTTATATATTAAGCTTCAAATATCAGAACTACAACTCTGCCTTCCAGATCCTGACAAGTTTGATCCTACAGAGAGAGGATAGCATTCAACATCCTTTTAAATTGAAGGTTGTTCACCCTCTCACTCCATCCCTACTCTCATCATTACAAGACTTTCAAAGTAATAAAAAGTGAGATGACAGAATCATAAATTCTAAGATGTAGAAAGACTCTTAAAGGTCATATTGCCTATGTTTTATGAGTTGGATGGATATCTTCTATACCATAAAAATTTAACATACTTGGCTGAATGTTAGGAAAAAATTTGTGATCAAATTTCATTCTTGTAACTTGTGCTAGAAGAAAAGGCATTAGACAAATGGCTTCTCTGAGAACTGTTAAATTATTTTAGTGCGGCCCTTATCCCTATCTTGCCAGTATGACATAATTACCATAACAACTTTGTTCTAAAATTTCTGGGTAATGCAATCTGACATAAACAAAAGGTAATATACTGACTACAAAATATAGGCTATAGGAAGATAATACCCTCCCGAATTAAAAAAAAAAAAAAGTAGAAATAACATTGTTTTTTAAGAGATAAGTTATGAGGTCAATATATAATTGGGCAACTACAAGTCTACTTTCTATGTCTATGGATTTTCCTACTTTGAACATTTCATATAAATGAATCATACAATATATATTTTGTGAATGACTCTATCACTGTGTTTTACAAATTTATCCTTGTCAGTATTTCAGTCCTTTTATTATCAAATAACATTCCACTGTATGTTTATACCACATTTTACCTATTTATCTATTGATAGACATTTGGATTGTTTCCTCTTTTTGGCTGTTATGTATAATGTTGCCATGAACGTTCATCTACATGTTTCTGCATGGACATATGTTTTCATCTATCTTGGGTACATATCTAGGAGTGTTTTAATTTATCTTGGGTGTTTATCTAGGAATTGCTGGGAATTAGAGTAAGTCTATATTTAATCACTTAAGGAACTGTCATATTGTTTTCCAAAATTCTTACATCAAATTATACTCCCAACAGCAAAGAATGAGAATTTTCTAATTTTTCACATCCTTACCAACAGCTATTATTTTAAGTCTTTTAAATTCTGTAGCTTCAAAGACAAGTTTTGGGAATGAATTCATACTTAATTATTTGATTCACAAAAATTGGTTTCAGCAAGGACAATCACAAATAATTCTGAGTGTTTGTGTGTGTGTGCGTGTGTTTCAATATGGACACATAAAGACAAAAACAAATTGACAAAAATAAGCCATAATCCCACCTCCCAGTAAACTTTGATGATGTTGATGATGAACATTTAAAGAAAACAGAAAATTACACTATGAGAAGTGAAAGCATTCCTATAAAATATTAATAGCTTTATTTCAAAAGCATTCTCTATTAACATTTAGATTTTCTTGCATTAAGATGTATTCTGGTGTATATACCAGATACCTGCATAACAAACCCACAAACACATATCTGTGTTCTTCTCTTTTGTACAAAACAGATCATGCTTTGCACACTCATATTCCCTTCTTTTTTTCACACCAATAAGATTTCTTCAAATTGATATTTTATATCAGTAACGACCCAGCTCATTTTAAGTAGCTAGTCTTTCATTATAAAAATATATCATACTTGATCTTATTTGTTATATATTTAAAATTTTTTTGATGTTTATTTATTTTGAGAGAGAGAGAGAGAGCACAGATGTATGCAAACAGAGGAAGGGCAGAGAGAAAGAGAGAGAGAGAGACAGAGAGAGAGAATCCTAAGCAGGCTCCATTCTATCAGTGCAGGGCCCAACATGGGGCTCAATCTTACCAACCAATATGAAGAGTCAGATGCTCAACTGACTAAGCCATCCAGGCACCCTTAATCTGTTATATATTGATGGATATCTTAGTTGTTTTTAATTATTTACTGAAACAGAAAATACCACAATAAAATCCTTGTACCTATGTCCTGGTAACTGTTTGAGAATATATCTGAAGGAGAAATTTGTTTAAGTGGGGATTGTCAGGCAAAAAAGAAATAAATGCTTTAATTTTAGATATATAAAATTAAATTGTTCTTCCAAGTACATTGCCTCAACTTACAGTCCAACTAAAATCTTCCTACACCCACCCTTTCCTTTCCCGAATATCATGAAAGAATGCTTGTAAAGTTTGTAGCTAGTTTTACTGTTTAATTAGAGGTTTATCGTGTTTACAGTGATACATACTGAACAGGGAAGTATATAATTTAAAAAAAAAATGGGAGCAAATCCTCTGTCCATTTAAAAATTTTTTGTTGTTAAGTTGTGTAAGTTATTTATATATTTCAGATATTAACTTATTATGGAATATGTTATTCGCAAATATCTTCTCCATTTCCATAGGTTGCCTTTTTGTTTTGTTGACGGTTTCCTCATGAAGCAAAAAGCTTTTTATTTTGGGGCAGTCCTGATTGTTTATTTTTGCTTTTGTTTCCCTTGCCTTAGGAGAAATATCTTGAAAACTGTTGCTACAACCAATGCCAGAGAAATTGCTACCATATGATTTCATTCATATGTGGAATCTAAAAAAACAAAACAAATGAATAAACAAACAAAAAGGGAATCAGACCTATAAATTCAGAGAGCAAACTGATGGTTGCCAGAAGGAAGAAGAGTGGGAAGATGGGCAAAGCGCACAAAGGGGAGTGGGAGATACAGGCCTGCAGTTATGGAATGAATAAGTCACAGGAATAAAAGACAACACAAAATGAATATAGTCAATGATATTGTAATAGCGTTCTGTGGTAACAGATGGTAGTTAAACCCATGGTGAGCAGAGCATAACATATAGAGATGTTGAATCACTGTGTTGTACCCTTGAAACTAACATAAATTGTGTGTCAACTATACTGAAATGAAAAAATATATATATTAAATTAAGTTAAATTAAATTAAATTAAACTAAATTAAAAATACAAATATTTTAAAATTAGAGCAGAAAAATAAAAATGTCAACTAGAGTAATGGCTTTTATTAAATTTAACATGAGAATTTACCAAGAGAAATTTACAATTTCTATTTAATATCTTCCTAAGATTTGTGGACTAATCAAGAGTGAGAAATTTATCTTCTACTTTGACTTTTATTTCTACACATTGTTAGATTATTTTCAAGCTCTAGCTCATTGGCACATTGATCCAAACATACTTCCATGAATTAAATAGCCATCCCCCAAATAAGTATGTTCCCACAATTTAAGTATATTAAAGGTTGTGCAATTGACCCAGAAATATGAAGAAACAGTAATGGTAAATATATAAATACACATCTGGGGAATCAGACCTTCCACTAATGTTAGTAACCCTAGTAAGTCCCTTCTCCTTCCTGGCCCTCAAATTGTCTATTATGAGAGTCAGCAGATGCTCATGACTCCTCCTTCTCCTTACTATGAATCTCACACTGAGAAAGGATATTCAATATTATTAGAGCTTTCAGCCACAGAGAACTGCCCTGGAAATGCACAGCATCTCTCTTGCCAGCACTACCATCATCATCATCTTTTAAATATGAATTAAATGTAAGATTATACTGCCTTTAATAGTGTCTTTTTCTGCCAAGGGCTGGATTCTTTACAAGATTTCCAGTGTAAATGAATTTTAATCTTGCTAACATTTCATGAGGCATTTTCTCTCTATTTTTTTATGGTGAGAGGAAAACCAACACATTAGAGCCATACCACTAAGAATACGGGAGGTGATATTCAACCTTATGTCTGTCCAACTTTGGCTCCCTGAACATCTGGAGTGTATAGCTGAACAACTGAGATCCCATCCCAGTAGTCTGTGTTCTGTCTCAAAAAATAATCCAAAACCTTAGAACATATGTTTACTCGTATGAGGACCTGTCTTTGCCAGCTCTTCAAGGGTTTGCTCTAGGTAATGAATCAACAAATTTAGGAATGGAAGAAAAATACTTAATCACAGATAGACAGCAAAACTAGCTGGGGTATATCTCTTCCATATTTCTTAGGAGTGTGAGTTAGCCTCAATGTAAGAATCAAACCAAACCATGCAGGAGATGTTTTCTCAGCCAGAAGAACAAATAAATTTTAAGGAAGATTTCTCACTTGTTCAGAGTATTCTCTCAGCTCCTACCTTTTGCTTTCTATTACAAGTGAGAAGGAAGCATGTTTACATATGACAAAATAAAATTATATTCTTGGCTAGTTAATCTGTGGAATTTACTTATTCAGGTATGTTATTTTTCTCTCCAGGAATTACCACTGAAGGGATAAGGATAATTTAAGTGGAAGCTCTATAAATTCTTTAACTTCTTATGCCAAAATCCTTTTCTCCCTTTCCTTTCATGTCTCACCCTTACTTTGCTAGTCTCTTGATTTATGTTTTCCTATAAACATTGCAATCTACTACATTGTAAAGCAACTGTCTATGTTATTTATGCTATGTACTCAGAATTATTGTCTTTTGAAAATGGGTATTCAGGAGAAATGTAACCTGTTTGTTCCTTGACTGCCTTTTAAATGGTAGTTTTGAAACTTTACTCTCAATTTTATTCGCCTTTTAAACATGTTAAGCCTAGTTAATAAGGCAACTTTATCACAGGAGCTTCTGGAATCATAGAAAACCCCAACATGCTCTAAGAATTTTGTACAATATTCTTAGAGATCTTTCAAGTATCTAGGATCATGACATGATGTATCACTTTACCAAGTGATAAAAAGGAAAAAAACACACCTCTGACAAACAGTTCATGATTACCAAATGCGAGATAAGTTTTACATATAATCTCCCATATTCAATGCTAAAATTTGAAAAGTTAAATGAATGCCAAATGATTAGTTAACAAAAAAAATCAGATAGTAAATACAGCTAAAATGCTCACTTTTGAGAGTAACAGTATTAACAAAAAAATCAGGTAGTAAATACAGCTAAAATGCTCACTTTTGAGAGTAACAATAATGTTTATAAATGTACATGTCAGGGGCACCTGGGTGGCTCAGTCGGTTAAGCGGTCGACTTCAGCTAAGGAGACAGGATCTCATGGTTCGTGAGTTCGAGCCCTGCATTGGGCTCTGGGCTGACAGCTTAGAGCCTGAAGCCTGCTTCAGATTTTGTGTCTCCCTCTCTCTCTGCCCTCTTTTGCTCACGCTCTGTCTCTCTGTCTCTTAAAAATAAATAAATATTTTAAAATATTTTAAATAAAAAAATGTACATGTCAGATCCAAGAAATGTGTGCATATATATATATGTATATATACAGACATTATTTTTATATTAACAAATTGTAAAATATTATAATTATAGTACCCATTGCTAGCAACATGCAGTAAAACTGAAGCATAATCACATTACTTTTCATATTGTAAATTGGTAAAAACTTTAAAAAAAAAAGGTAATACGTAAGAATAAATTATTTCATATTTTATCATCGGGGAATTTATTTAACAATTAAAGCTCAATAGAAGAAGAGAAAATTTAAAACTCAGTAGTGTATCATGTATTTTTAGTAAATAAAAAAGAGATTATGCAAAGGTGAATTGTATAATAGCATTAAAATCATACATTAATACAACTTTTACTGTGTATCTAATGAATTATCATTACTATGAAGGGTAAAGAGAATCATGAGAATAAAGTTTTTATAAGGTTATATGAAATCATAAAATAAGGTTTTATTTATATAATAATTATAATTGAATGCATATGTGCACGTACATACATATGTGCATATATGCATATTTTGTATCTCAACTTCCCCATCAGAATAATGGATATAAATATTATTTACTTCATAATTGTGTTGGAAAGATTAAATATGATAATGCAAAGAAAGTTCTCAGAGCACCTTCTAACTCAAGGTAAGCCTTCTATAGATGCGTCTATTATTTTCTTTGTTATAAACAATGGTTCAGCATGGAGGATGCGGACTAGTACCCAGTAATCCTCAAATTCACTCATCATTCACAGACCGATTTAAATTACTCCCAATTTGTAAGGCTTTGTAAATGGGAAATTAACGCAATCAGGTACTATGCACCTACTTTGTGTCAGCCATTTTGGGTTGGCTAACTGTTATACATGTCGTATACTACAAAATCCTAGGGGGCACCACTTTCTTGGTGATCATTGAAATTATTTATTATAACAATTTACTGGTAAAGTGTATTGAGGAAGAATCTTCTTGAAGCACACATGAAGTTATCACATAAGCTACCAGATCTCTGAGCTGTGCTTAAATATTATATATATTATCATTTTTTCCTTAAATATCCTTATAATAAATATTTATGTATATTATGTATTCTTATTATAAGTATTATGTATATTTACATATACATATGCATATTATGCATATGTAATAATAATTTATATAAATTTATGCATATAATATATACTAATATATAATAAATGCTAACTTAAATTTTTCAGATGAAGAAACTGAAGCTAGTAAAAACAGGAATTTGGTCCAGATCAAATAGTTGGTTACTTGACAAACCTAAGATTTGAAACTAAGACATTGTAATTCCAAAGCCAATACTTTCAACCAAAGTTCCACATTAAAATATGAATACGGAGGGGTTTCAGACAAAAAATATTTCAGTGTGAATAAATGGTCTAGAATTATATTTAGAATATATCTGATAGCATTTACCAAGTTACTTGGTATATAGAAAAGATGAGAAGAGCATCTGCTGTGTTGATAGATGTAGTTTGTCATTCGATAATAGAGGATATCCATCAACAAGCCAAGGATCTTTCTCCATGGAGAAATAGTTTCATGTAAATTATTCTGAAGACATCATATACTGAGAAGACAATATGACAATGCATGTCACATTTACTTAGTCAATATGATTATTTGTTCCTAACCTATAGATACTAATTAATTCAAAAGGGCTTTTGAAAATAGAACAATTTACAGTTGCTACAAAAAAATATTTTTTAAACATTTTGTTTATTTTGGAGAGATAGAGAAAGAGAGAGAGAGAGACAGAGTATGAGTGGGTGAGGGGCAGAAAGAGAGGGAGACAGAGAATCCAAAGCAGGTTCCAGGCTCTAAGCTAGCAGCACAGAGCCCAAAGCGGGGCTTGAAGCCATAAACCATGAGATCATGACCTGAGCCAAAGTTGGATGCTTAACCGACTGAGCCACCCAGGTGGCTCTAAAAAACAATTTTTTTAATATAACAACTCATTGATGGAAAAATCATTTCAAAGATCTATTTGTTGCCAGTCTGTATTTTCCAAAGTTCATCTTTGAATGCATCTGCATTTTCACATCTTGCATCTGTAATGGACTATTTTCATATAAAATACAATACTATTGACTTGTCTGGTTGCCTGAATGCTTCTATAAGCATAGAATGTATTTTGAAGACTGAATGTGTCTTACAATGTTCAAATCACATTAGAAGCAGCTTGAAAATGTTATTCTCAGTTACTTTGATTTAATAGAAGAGTGTACTGTACTTGGAATTTCCAGAGCAACATATTAATCTTTCCTCTATTATCTGATGGTCTTTATTACACAATGATGAACATTATTGTGATGAATCATATTACCTGAAAAAATATAACTATTAAATCTTTTAGAATGTTACTGGATATGATAATTTGCAGCAACCATGAAATATATCCATTGAGTATATCCATTGAGATTTCTTTTAAAAGTCACAATAAACTCAGGCTTAGGTACAATTATTAATATTTTAATGAGAAAATTAAGACAGAGAGAAATGTGTAACTTATTTAAGAGCCCAAAGCTATCAAATGCCGGAGTCAGGAAACAAATACAAGTCTTCATCATTTCAATGCCCTTACTATTAACCCTTATTCTCTAATTTTTATTTGTTTGTTTTCTATTTGTCTTTTTATCAAATATCAAATCATATATAAATAAGGTCTGAAATGTAACTTGTGCTTCTGTTGTTTCATCAATTCCATATTAACCCCTTTGTTTGAGGTTGGTGTCATTCTTCCTGAGATGCAGCTTCCTTTCCAAAATTTTGAAAACATGGCAAATGGGTTATACTTCTGAAAACATACGTCTAACCACACATAACTCCCTTGCTCATGAGTGTCTCCCTATTCCATATTGAATAAAACTAACATTCCTAACTCCATGGTTTCAATATTTTATTGCCTAAATATTATCTGAATATTTATTTACAATGAGGATTCCTGGGGCACCCAGATGGCTCAGTCGGTTAAGCATCCGACTTCAGCTCAGGTCATAATCTTGTGGATTGTGGGTCCGAGTCCTGTGTTGGGCTCTTGTGCTGATAGCTCAGAGCCTGGAGCCTGTTTCAGATTCTGTGTCTCCCTCTCTCTTTCTGCCCCTTCCTTGCTCATACTCTCTCTCTCTCTCTCTCTCAAAAATAAATGTTAACTAAGTAACTAAGTAACTAACTAAATAAATAACTAAATAAATAAATAAATAAAATTAAGATTCCCAAGCCACATCTCTAGCATTTCTGTTCAAGGACATGTGTTTTTAAATAGCAACCCTTTAAAGTATACTGCTTTAGCCTGGCACTTATTAATTTTTACCAAATAATCTCTATGTCAAAACCAGCTCAAGCCACATAGTCCTTTGATCATACACTTTTTATTTTGTCCTGGGCTTCTAGAATTTCTAGGGAACTCCAGAAAGCCAAGTAGCATTCTGAATTCAATGTCAATTTTAATACAACACACCTACCCACACAGATCTATTATAATATAGCTCTCCTTTTCTCTTTTCTCTTCAGTGTATACTTTCCAGTTCTCTTTTTGGCACAGGCTTGAATAAGAAATTAGTCTGTTTTGGGGAGCCTGGAAGGCTTAGTCTGTTAAGCATCAGACTTCGGCTCAGATCATGATCTCATGGTTTGTGAGTTCAAGCCCTGTGTTGGGCTTTGTGCTGACAGCTCAAAGCCTGGAGCCTGCTTCAGATTCTGTCTCCCTCTCTCTCCATCCCTTCCACGTTCACACTCTGTCTCTCTCTCAAAAATGAATGTTAAAAAATTATTAATTTTTCTGTTTTCTACCTAAATATATTCATCCCAAAGAGCAAAGTCCTTAACTTCACATCTTACCATCTGTTGTCCACACTTTACTGCTTTAATAACACCTCATTCAGTTCCAGCGTTCTTGGAACTCCTAAACTCAGTTCGCAGGAATATGCCATCATCTTTTGGCTCCCCTAAAATGATGATGTTATTGATTTTTTTCTCAGATCATTGCCCTTCTTTCTCATGCTCTAGCCCAAGTCACTATCATCATCTTTCAAATCACTTAGGCCTTCAGAGAATGTCATAAAAGAACCTCCCACATTCACTACTGTTTCCAATTATTTTGTAAATTCCTACAAGCCTTCGCATTTATCTCTTCTCTTGTTAGGATTCTATCTTTTCCCTAAAGTAGTAGTTAAAACTCATTTAGTATCTGCAAATGGCTTATCTTACAAAGATAAATGCCATTGGCCTCCATGCTTATCCATATACTGTTACTATAGTGGGGGCAGGGTTGACTTCAGTGTCTGTAGTCTCTCATGGGTTAGAGGAGAGCATTGATGGAGCTGGAGAAATTTGGGAGGAGGGTCAAGTTTGAAGGAAAACATACTGAATCTTTCATTCTGGCTGTGGCCTATCTCTTTATTGCTCATCTATAATAATATTATACGAAAACTATTAATTCAATTTTAAAATCCCACACTATTCCAACGTGAAGCATATTTTAGAAATCCTTGTCTCCTTTTTGAGGAAGTTTTGACTTCATATGAATACATATACTGACCATATTGTGTCTTGCCCTAACTACTTCATAAAGTTTTGGCTTATTTGAAACTGGAGATAAGCAGATTTTGTTATTTCAAGGTTAAGCATAGTTAAATGGCCTATTAAAAATATTTTCATGTGAAATCATGTTTTGTTTTCCTTTTTAGATAATGATGTTTACTTTAGTTAGCTACATATTTTAGGCCATAAATAAATATATCTCAAACATCATTATTTCCTATTCTTTGGGTTGATCTCTTAATATAGTGCATTTTCTAATTAATTTCTATTTCCTCAGATAAAGTAGTAATCATTAAAAAATAATAATGCAGAGCACGTTTTGCTTGGAATTCTTTGTCTCTTCCTTCCTTCCTTCCTTCCTTCCTTCCTACCTTTCCTTCCTTCCATCCATCCATCCCTTATTTGTTCTTTTCCCCTTCCTCCTTTTTTCTCTCCTGTCACATTTGTAGTACCTTGTCATGTATTGTCTATAGTTAGATGAATCAGATTAGAAAGCTGAGGGCCAAAGGAAACAGGAATTTATGCTATTGATAAACAACTACACAGAAATGTGGAAATATTCTGTTCCCTGAAGCCTATCTTTCAGCTATTGAATACTCATCGTGCTTTCTCAAACCATTCACATGATACTTACAATAACAATGTAGGAAATTGTGTTCTGTAATATAGTGAACATTTGACTTTAATAATACATGTGCTTGTCAGTAAGTCTGAACCTTCCAAACCAAGGATACCATTATACTCTGTGGTTCTTTGTCCTAATACATAATTCCATCAAACCCCAAATCCAGGGTATGGAAAGAGTAAATGGATTCCCTGGTTTAGCAGAGCATCATTTTATCTTTTCCCTCAAAATTACTAATAATTTTTCCTAAGAACACAGATTTCATTGTTTTTCCTACAGCATTTACCAGTCACATGAGGAATAATTTATCGGTATAGGTTCTGATGTGTGGGAATTTTCATGATTAGTGCTGCTTTTGATCATCTCTGTAGAAAAATGCTGCATGGTTGGTATCGCCTTCCTGCCTTTCATTTTTCCCTCTCTCTGTCTCTCTCTCTCAAGATCTCTATTAAATAGCAAGTGGAAGGTCCCATGTGTTTTATGGTAACTCTTTTTTGAAATTGGGGTAGACTGGATGTAAATCCTAGATTTGGCAGTAAGCTTCATAACACCGATTGTATCCGTTTTTTATTTGTTTGTGAAACAAATTATCATAAGCCTATTTTAAGAACATCCATTTATTAGCTCATGGTTTCCTCAGGTAAGAAGTCTTCACATGGCTTTGGTTCTCTGCTTAAGGTGGCATGAAGCTGAAATTAAGGTGTCATCCAGGCCTGAGGTTTCATCTGAGACTAAGGGTCTACTTCCAAACTCATGTGGTTGTTAGAAGAATCAGTGTCATTGTAGCCACAGAATTTATGAAGGCTGATTCTTTAAGAAAAGACTATCTCTGACCTTTAGACCTTGAATTGAGAACTCATCTGATTAGGGAAGGGCCACCAGATAATAACATATTTTATTTACAAAACTGATTAGGGATCTTAATTCCCTCTGCAATATTACATTTTACCATAAAGTATACATAATCCAAGGACAATGCTCTGTCATATTCAAAAGTCTCACCTGTATGAAAATGGAGGACATTATTTAAGGTTACAGATCTTTAGGAGCTACAGTAGAATTCTGTTTACCACTTTACATAAACTTGATAATTACTCTGTATTTTTAGCTTCCTGACTCAATATGAAAAGTTACTGAAAAAATTTAATACTATAATTCATAAAAACCACCTTGTATATTGCTGCATTATCTGCAAAATGATCTATTTCTTGAAAATAATGATTTCAAGCCTACTATAGATTTATAAATGTCAAACTGAGACATAAGGGCTATAAGATTTTGACATATAATACCCTCACTTCTCAGACAAGAAGCCTTAAGTTTAGGTCTAAGTAAGTAACTAAGTGGAAGTAAGAAGAATTAGTAAGAGAAAAGTAAAAATACACTGAGTAATATCACTAATAATATGAATCAAAATTAACATTTTATAAAACAGTAAGAGAAAAACAAATAATGAGACTTGAAAATATAAACTGCTGAATTTATAATATTTTGGACATTTGTGTTAGGGCTCATTCAAAGAAGAGTTACCATAAATATTATGGAATTAATAGATTTATATGAGAACCAGATCTTATACATGGTGGGAGGTGATTTAGGGACATGAGAGTCTGGAACAGAAGGTTGGAGGATTCCAGAAAGAGTCCTTAATCCATTCATCTAAAGCATGGGCTTGAGTGAACAAGTTGGAGTGTGTAAGAAAAGCAGAGAAAGAGAGTGCATCAACAGAATAAAATAAAATTACAAAGGAAGAGTTTGTGTTTAAGTCTGGGGTAAGCTATTCCTTCTATGCGAGTGCTGCCTCTATTAGTCTGTAGCCAAGCACCTGGTGGTGCACCTGGGCCTGCTATTCCTGAAGATGAGATGATTAGTTGACTATAAAGTCAGGAGCATGAGTTCAAATGGAACACAATGAGCATCTCTGTGATTGTCAATTCTGTATCTTGGAAGGCAATGACCTTCCAAGTGTAATGCTTCTGTTCACTTCTGCCTTCCAAAGTTTGTAGAAGTTTATTTCTTTGCCAACCTAACTTAGAGCCATAGGCAAAGTTGATATCAGGAACATAGTTCCCAGCCTGACAAATTGGCATTGTGTAATCCATCAAAACATCAACTTAATAGAAATTAACCATGAACAAATTCAGCCCCAACCATAAATTCAATAAACCAGTAAGTTATGGTTAACCATTTATAAGTCTACGATATGAAACGACTATGATATAATTCTCATACATGTATTTCTTTTTTTCTCATTTAATTAAAAAGGGCACGTGAAAAGGAAATATTTATTGACTCTTATAATAGATGAGTCAATATACTAGAAGAATTGCATAGATGGTCTCCCTTAAAGACCATCAGAATTTGTAATTTTCTTTTGATTTTTAGAGACTGATAACCTTGAATAAGTTACATAAACCTTTAGAAATCTCTATTTTCTGTATAAAAAGGATAATGATATGACACAATTCACATTTGTTGAGAGAATTAAATGAGAGGATAAGAATTTCTCATAATATCTAGGTAATATTAAATACTCAGATAATGCCAAACACTATGAGTGAAATAAAAATACTAAAACTCTGTTCATCCATCCATCCAACCATCCATCCATCCATCCTTGACTGCCAAGTAGTTCAGAAGTAAATGTAATGCCAAGCTACAGCTATCATATTAGTCCCGAAGATTTTGGAATAAAATACTCATATATCCTGTTTGCCATTGTATTTTATTTCCATATCATCAGTACCACTCCACATATCTTTTATAATAAGCTCCTTTAAAAACTTTTGGAAAGAAGAGTGGTAATAAATCAATAATTAAAGAAATGCCATTAGCCTTGTCTTTCATGGGCAATAATTTTGCCCATTGAGTATGACATGACTACTATTTTTAATTCAGAATATTTACTATGCTAGGGATATTACCTTGCAATCAAAATGTTAAAAGCCTTCATAACTCTCTGAACCATATAAAACCCAATGATGCATTTCTCATAACAGCAAGGACAGGTTTGTGTATGTGTGTGTGTGTGAATCTCTCACTAAGCTGACTTAGTAATAATTCACCTGCCTTCTGAGAGCTGATCTAAGCAGCCTGTGCATATCAAAACTTTGAATTGTAAACCATTTGGAGGAATATAAAAAGTCAGCAATGCGTGCAAAGGTGTCAGTTGCTCCTTAAGAAAATTAAATGAAACCGGTAAGAAAGCCCAGATGATACACTAGTGATGTTAAGAATTGCTTTTCATTAAATTTAATATCAGACAAAATTGATATTATTCATAATCATTAAATATATTTATTTCCCATAGTTTCCTATTAACATCATGTCCTGGGGCTCCTTGTCTTTTAAGGAAGCAACAGGATGGAAAAACTAGTAATACCATTTCATGGTTCAGTGCTACAAACCTGCTACACCTAATAGAGTATTGACTGAGGCAAGCAGATATACACACAAACAGTTGAGAACAGTCCCAGGACACCTAAGAAGTTAAGTGGCATTACATTTTAGAGTTTGGCAAAGTGTGCACACAATTCCCTTAAGAGCTGCTGTCACACGATTTCAAGTTGTTCCCTTAGAATAAAAATGCTGACAAACATCTAGAAGGCAATCAAGAGCTCCTGGGAACAGAAGTTACTTGGCCTTAACAGAGTCAACAGAGTGCCCAGTGACTCTTTTGGCAAGACTATTTTCTGCCTGTAATATGAATGAAACGTGTCCTTCGAACTTTCTATGGCATTTGCTCTCAGTCACTTCTGAATAGAATGAAAATAATAAAGGGTCATCTATAAGTGTATGTAAACATTTAAGTAGGTTAAAATTTATTAATGGCAACATTTTCCAGGTTCTCAAAAAATAGTCATTGTTATTATTATTTCAGCTGGGTTTCTATTAAGACTTTTTTAAATCATAAAATCAGGATCATTTTTATTTCTCTCAGCACTGACTCCATGCAAACTAAGGATAGAGAGTTCTGGAGACAACTTTGGCAATTGGAAGTAGAAAGCAGAACAAATAATAGATCTTTCCTTATGCATGAGAGACTCTTGAATGCTGACAAAAACTGAGAACTGATGCATGTAGGGGGGAGAGGGGATGGGCATGGAGGAGGGCACTCGTGGGGATGAGCACTGGGTGTTATGTGGAAACTAATTTGCAAATAAACTATTTGAAAATAAATAAATAAATAAGGGGAAACACTAATTTATAGATCAATTTTTAATAAAATTTCTTGGTTTCACTTAAAAAAAAATCTATACCAACAAAAAAAAAAAGAAAGAATTCCATTATAGAAATGTAAAATAAGATTCAGAGATTCTAAAAATATTTTCCTGAATCAAAGCTTAGCAAATTTAAGAAACATAACTAGAATAAATAGCTTCTGATTACCAAATACTATATTGCATATTCAAATATTGATAATGGCAGGGTTTTTACTTAATATTTTCATGTATTTTATTAAATCCTTAAAAACATATTTAATACAGCCCTAATATTAAGTTAACTTAATCCTTAAAACAATTTTTTAACCCAAATTTTCTTGTTTTTAATTTCTCCAACATTTGTTTGAGATTTTCTCTTACTATTTAGACACATTTTCTCTCACTATTTAGACAAAACAAAGAGAACTATTTTTTCACATTTGATGATAATTCTAAGTCTTTACCAAGATTTCTGTAAGTTTCCAGAAAGGATTCATTGGACAGATCTTACTGCAATTCCAAGTTGTTTTTGAATTTGAGTATTTTTTTCTCAACTACTCTGTATGTTCTCTTCTTTCTACCTAATATTAATGCAAATGCGGATATCTTTTAATCCTAATAGTTTATCAACTTAATAGATTTGTGGGTAGCATATTTCCTGAAAGGTTTGAAATCATGACGTAATTTGCATATCACACTATTAAATCATTTACAGAGTATTAAGAGATCAATAAAAAACTACATAGATATGTGTTCATCCCAAAGATATTCCTGCCATGACATTTTCTCACTTGTCAACTTTCTCCAGCATATCTCCTAGGCCTCCCTGTGACTGTGATTGTGACTCCCTCCTTCTCATCTTATCCTGGCAAACACTGACTCTGCAATGCCTAAGAAGTACTTTCTAGCATGCAAGTTTGTCCATATAATTCCTTATCAAAAAGTTTTAATGTCCCTCCCCGAAAGCAAGAGCATACTGTATACACTGTATGTTAGCTAACTTGACAACAAATTATATTTAAAATATAAAAAAAAATTAAAAAAGAGAGAGAGAAGAAAAAGGAATATTAAGAATAAAGAAAGAGGAGGACCAAAATACAGATATCAAGGTGGGGTTTAAATCTCCAAAGACTACTCAATCAATTCTATAGTAAATGATCTTGTACGTATATCATTTTGCAAGTATATTCATAGGTTGAATTGTTGGAATTAGTTACTCTGTCAAAGAATTAAAAATGAAAAGTTTTAATGTTCTTCTTTGCTTTTAGAATAAAATCTACATCTTGCCTAACACACAAGACAATATTGAATGGTAGCTCTGCTTATAGTAACTATTTCAATTCCTGTATCAAAATTAACTTTCCTTTGGTGAATACTTTTATCTGAAACTAAAAAGAAAAAATCCTCTTATGAGTTATGTTATATGCTGAAGACAGATTTTTAAGTAAGTGCATCATAATTTTTTTGCAGTCACTTGGGCACTCGGCTTGTGCCTGTCTTGGACCACATCAGAGGCAGATGCAGGGCTTGGCCACAGCAAAATGTCCAGATTCCAAAAGGCATATTTCATTATACAAATTTAATTAACAGATTTCTGTAGTTCAGCAGAATTATTCTTTTAGTACCAAGGAGCAAAGTGACCCCCAGTAATAAATGAATGACTACAGTTAATTGCTAAAAGTTAAACAGGATAAGAACAGCTGTTGATAAAGTAATATATAGTAATAAGGAAATATAATGATAGTTAAATATGTCAAATTGGTTATGAAATGAAGAGGACTTGATTGTACTTAAATATATAAAACTATAACAAAAACTATAATTAGTTTTACAAAACAAATGACAATCATAAGAAATAGTAATATCTTTGCTCATTTTATCAAATTGCATGCAATATTTTATGTTCTTGATGTTTTATTAGAGTAGAAATTATTGATAGTCTAGATAGAAGCACACAGAAAACAAATGTTATGTTGTGGAGTAGGAATAGTTAGTAAACTAGGATCCAACCACCCACTTTTATTGTGTCATGTATATAAAACAGTAACGTAACTAGTAATTATGCTTCTTAGATGCTTCAGTAATAGAAGAGCTCATCTGTGGAGAAGGGGGCAAGATGGCGGAGAAGTAAGGAGCTCCGTACTTGCACTCGCGCCCATACATCACACAGAAAAGAGCTGAAGCCATTGGAAACCTTACAAAACCTGAGAGATTGGGAGAAAAAGGACGCAGAATCCACTGAGAGAGCCTTCTAACGTGAGTGCGAACCGGGGAAGATAAAATCGGGCCGGGATCGGAGACTCCAGGGTGGGAGACGATCCCCCTCTACCCTCTACTGGGAGTGAGAGGGGAAAAGGAGAGAGTCCGAAACAGAAAAACTTCCGCTCAGGGGGGAAAAACTTCCGCTCGGTGCATAGAAAGACGGTACTTGCCAAATACCTGCACACCAGGTCCCCTCGCGCCAACTGGTCCTGGGAGAGCTGAGCACACAAACTGCTTCTTTGTGCTGGTTCCTGGAGGCAGGACTTCAGAGCGGTGGCCCGCCTGCCACCATTGTAGGTCCTGGGCGGCTGGGGACCCTGAAAGAGCCGCGCTGACACCGGGCATCCGCGCCCCTGGCTGGCTGGAACTCGAGAGGGAAGGCAAGGAACTAAAAACTGGGAAATTTGCCTGTGAGTTCGTGTTTCGGGTGACGAGCCATAGAGGGACCCGGTTTTCCTCACTCCAGCGGGCTCGGGCTCAGAACACTCTGCGGGCAAGCCCCCGCCCATGCGCACCAGCCCGACCCAGAGAAGGAAGCAGCGATTCTGACTCCACCCCCAGAGCTCGGCAAGGAGCCTGGAATTGCCTGAGGGGGTTGCCTGGGAAGCTGTGTCTAAGGCAACTTCAGCGGGTCGCGCAGACAGGGATTTGGAGACTGGAACTGGCCTGGGTTGAAGAGTGCAACCAACTTCGGCTGCGCCCCCAGTACGGGGAGTTTACACGCCCAAAAGAGCGAGGTGCAGTGCGGGGTTCAAGAAGGGACTGGAGCACCGACACTCTCCTCCCCACAACCACTGAGGCAGAGCTCCTGCCTGAGGCATTGGATCACACCACGCCCATCCCTGCCTGAGAGGTGCCCTCCTCCCTTTTTTCTTTTTTCTTTTTCCTTTTTTTTCTCCTTTTTTTGTTTTTTCTTTGTTTTTTCTTTTTCTTTCTTTTTTTTCCCCTTTTTTTTCTCTTTCTTTTTTTCTTCTTCTTTCTCTTTTCTCTCTTTTTCCCCCAGA
>NW_024081387.1:736136-937474 GCF_003009895.1 Hyaena hyaena | reverse complement strand
CATGGCAATGAGAAAGAATGAAATCTGGCCATGTGTAGCAACATGGATGGACCTTGAGGGTGTTATGCTGAGCGAAATAAGTCAGGCAGAGAAGGACAAATATCATATGTTTGCACGTATAGGAGGATTAGGAGGAACTTGACGGAGGAACAAGGGGGAGAAGAAGGGCAGAAATGGTGGGGGAAAGGGAGAGAGGCAAACCATGAGAGACTCTTGAATGCTGACAAAAACTGAGGACTGATGGATGTTGGGGGGAGGGGGCGATGGGCATGGAGGAGGACACTTGAGGGGATGAGCACTGAGTGTTATGTGGAAACTAATTTGACAATAAACTATTTGTAAAAAAAAAAAAAAAAAAAAAGAAGAGCTCATCTGTAAGGTCACCTCAGTCATCAAAGGGAATACCCTTTCATTTTTTGGTTAACATTTTTATTAAGGTCTAATTTACATTCAATGTACTGTACATAGGATAAGTATATGGTTGAACATCTTGACACATGCATATGCCCATGATTCTATCACCACAATCAAGAAAATGAGCATACAAGTCATTCCAGAAGTTTCCCTGTGCCCTTGGTAATCCCTTTCTTCTGCCCCTACCTGGATTCTCAGCTCCACATTCTCAGTTCAGGGAGCTCACTGACCCACTGGCACTCCCAGTTCGTAAACACTGACCCAGAAATGTTTACAAGACAGAAATACGGAAAATGTTTAGAGATTTCCCTACTTGTTTTGCATCCCTTAGCGACCTACTTGTTTTGCATCCCTTAGCGACCGCTGTTCTTGTCTGATGTCTAATATCTTGAACATTATTGTTTTACTTATTTCGTCTTTTTTGTTATTGTTGTTACTACTTCAGGTGGGAGCTTAAACACAGTCCCTATTTAGCTTGCCCAGAAGACCATGCTTTCATTTTTAATTAATTAAGCAGCCTTTTGTTTTTTGAATAGCTCACTTTGCATAGGAACAAAACATTCCTGTCACTTAGGAAATTACAAAGGTGTAGAGGTTACTTCCCAAAAACCAGGGACAAAGGCTAACCAAATTCCTTATTATACTATACATTATTTATATTAATTTATGTTTTCCTGACAGTAAATATAAGGTTTATGTACTTACAGAATACCTTAGGGCTAGTTCCTCATGCCTCTTTTCCCCTTAGCATAACACAGGGCATGCCATATAGACCTTGCACATACAGGAGAGGAATCCCCAAATTGTGCATCTCAGAGCTTATACAGGAATTAATACATCATTCCTTCTTCTCTTTCTGAGAAACGGAGACAGTGCTTGGAATGTTTGGCTTTATATTTATGTGGTTGCCTGTGTGTATATATATAGTAATAAACAGTAATAATATAGTAGTAATCAGGTGTATATATATAGTAATAATCAGATGCATAGAGTAATCTTTGTTTGTGCAATCGGCCATAACAAAATCCCATAAACCGGGTGGCTTAAACAGAAGATTCCTCTCCTATAGTACAGATACCTTTGTATGTGCAGGGTCTATCTGGCATACATTATATTTGACCTGAAAATATGGTTTCTATTTATACCATATATTGACTGCCTATTCTGTTACTGACATTGTGTTGTACATCCCCCAACAGACACATGAGCGTACTCATGTACTCATACATACCCACACATAAGCAGTCCAGTGCATGGGACCCTTCCTGGCTGTGTTCAGTGAGAACTGACCATATCACAGTTACCAATCCTGGCAATTAATATTTTATTCCAATTTAATGACAGTTTGGGGTGATCTGTAATATCATTAATGAATTTATTCAAGTTGGTTATGGGTTATTTATATTTATTTTAAACATGTATATGTATGCATAAACTATACTATATATGCTATGCGATGTATTTGTGAATACAGTATATTTAGTTTCTTCATTCTATAGCAGTAATTAACATATTTAGCCAGTGTTGTAAGACAATTGGATCTTTATGCCTGCTCTACATTCTAACTCTTACAGTGTTTACAGATGCTCTCATGCTTTTCTCATAATTCTTATTCTGTATCTTTTGTGCTAGAATTCTTAATATTTCAATTCAGAAAATATATTCCTATTCGCAATAATATATTCAAATAATCTATGAACTGATAAGTGCTCAAAACTCAGTTAAATAAAGTTTTGATTAATTGGTATCTTAAGACACTTTGTTTTTCTTAGACACACAAAGCAAAATGCTAGCTGTTCTATATTTCTAAGAATAACTCCTGTCTTTAATCTAAGTATTATATACTGGTGAAAGAAATGGAAATATTTTTTGCATGATCAGAGCTTTATAACCAATGGAAACTGACTTGCACTTATACAACATTGGCCAGATACTGATCAAATAGTGACTTTGAGCAGTAAGACTGCTGGAAAATCAAGAAATATGATTGACGGACCAATCATGATCCAATACACAAGACACAAAGAAGACACATTGGAAAGAAAAACAGATATTGTGTAGGTCTCTAATATATTTTTATCATTTGGCAGTTGTTGAGAGAATTAAATGAGAATGTATGCAAGTACCTGTCTGAAGGGGACTACTCAATGAATATTAGAAAATATTGGATATAGTTGCTTTTCTTACCTAATACTACTCATGTATATGCTACTTAGAAGCAGAAACACTTTTAAATTCATTTTTCAATATCTTTCACTACCTACGATATTGAAACTGAAATTAATATCTTAGCAATTAGTACACTTACATGGCTTCTTTTTGGTTCAGTTTCATTTATATGATTGCCACTGTTTTTCACTTGTTACCATTTGTTGGAAAATCCAGTTAGGTTGTAATACAAGCTGAATGAGACTTGGAAATACAGGTATTTTTTTTCCTGAGTAAATTTTTCATATTGTAAGTATTCAGTCTATTTCTAAATAAAATTGGGTAGCTATATCTTAAAACCAAACATAATTTATGCTTGTCATCTTTAAACAGACTGTTAGGTTGACTAACTAAATTTCCCTAATTTGTCTTGATGAAGTCATAGCCTTGATTTCTTATTGGTCTTAAAGAATGTTTACCAAGACTTTCTAGTCCATGATACTAAGATATGCTTCATATGCACTTCTTCTGATACACTCCTTAACTGACTGACACAGAAGGAGAAGGATTAGAAATTAAGAGACTTTTCCTTGGAGATCTTCAAATTGATTATGAATTGTGAACAGTTTTCTAATATATTTGATCAACATGAAATTCCAGTAGATGAAGCACACATAATCATGGACTTTGTGTTATAATGTAGACATTGTTAAAGAAATCCTTGGACAAGATTGACATACTCAACTTGCAAAATTGGTCAGGTCTTTGAAAACAAAAATTATTTGCCATGACTAGCTTTTTCTAAAAACTTTCCGACAGCAGACATCTTGAATGCCATTTAAAAAGGGATTCTGGGGCACTTGGGTGGCTCAGTCGGTTAAGCATCTGATGTTAGTTCAGGTTATGATTTTGTGGTCTCTGAGTATGAGTCCCACATCAGGCTCTGTGCCTATAGCTCAGAGCCTGGAGCCTGCTTCAGATTCTGTGTCTCTCTCCCTCTCTGTCCCTACCCTCTAATACTTTGTTTTTTTCTCTCTCTCTCAAAAATAAACAAACATTTAAAAATTAAAAAACAATAAAAAATAAAAAGGGATTCTGAAGCCCATTAAGTCTGGATAAATTGGGTGACACATGAAATAAATTTGTGTACTGAAAGATCCTTTAACAATTATTACTCTAATATAAATGATAATGTGGAGTCTTGGGATGATTGGGAAAATATATTTAAATGAAATTATTTCCCAAGGCATTTGTAGGTTCTTTTTTGTCAGTTATGCTACAATAGTTTATAATTAAGAAATATAGCAAATACACAATCACAGAAAAATTAAAACCAATGCCTACATGGATCTTTTTCAGTTAGTAACTATTAATATAACAACCATATAATATACTCTGGGGATGCATGGGTGATTCAGTTAGTTGAGCCTCTGACTCTTGACTTCAGCTTAGGTCATGATCCCAGGGTAGTGACATTGAGCTCCATATTGGGCTCTGATATGATTCCATCTGAGTATGAATGTTGTTTAATATTCTCTTTCTATCCCCCCCCCATAATTTCATGCTTTCTCTCTCTCTCAAAACAAATATATGTATATATATATATATATATATATATATATATATATACACACACACATACACTGCAAGATTTCAGTCCTTTTATTTAAAAAAAATTAATGATAATTTATTTTTGAGAGAGACAGAGTGTGAGCGGGGGAGGGGAAGAGAGAGAGCAAGACACAGAATCCGAAGCAGGGTCCAGGCTCTGAGCTGTCAGCACAGAGCCTGACATGAGCTGAAGTGGGACTCTTAACTGACTGAGTCACTCACGTGCCCCAAAATTTCAATCCTTTTTTGAAATTTGTTGTGTGGCCTAGATTATGTTTTTATTTCACTAAATGCACCATTTGGATTTTTAAAGAATGTATATTCTGTGGTTTTTGTGTGGGAATTATTATTTTCATCTAGGTCAAGTTGCTTCATAATGTCTTTAAAGTCTTTTCTACTCATGAATTTCGGTATACCTTTTCTATAACAACAAGAGGAGTTTTACTGTCTCCAACTAAAATGAAGTTCCTTGTTTCCCTCCCTTCAGTTCTCTGAACTTTACTGATAGTGTAGCTCTTTTATTAATTGCATGTCCATTTATGGCTGACATACTCACATTGAATTGACCCATTCATTTGATATGTCTCTCTTTATATTAAGAATATTCTTTCATTTGAAGTATACTATGTATGATATTAATATCCCACTGTATTTCTCTTTGGTTAGAACTGGGCATTTCCTTTATCTAATCTGACCATCTCTGATCAGGTTTTATTTATCTGATTACAAGTTTTGTCACCAAAAACTAAAAAGCTTGATCTCTTTACCTGCGTGGACCCCTAGTATGATTTCAGAAATGCATTTAGATGAAATTCCTCTCTTATGTGATTGTAGGTCAGATTTTGGCAATTATGCTGAAATAATATTTTTATTTAGAAATATATCAGACATATGGAAACCAATTTGACAATAAACTATTTGTAAAAAAAAAAAAAGAAATATATCAGACATATAATTTCAGAAAATAATAAAATAACATAACCAAGATGTAACAGAGGCTAATATTTTGCCTTTGCTTATAGACTTTTAAAAATTTTTAATTTTAGAGAAATAGCTGAATCCCCCACATAAACTTTCTTCTCCTACCTGAATTACAATAAACACCATTCTGAAGGCTATGAGAAATAGAAAAGTCAAAGACTAATTCTATATCAGATAATTGTTGGTTTCCACTGTATCTCTTTTGAGCACTATCAGATGTTTAAAGTGGTGGAGCTAAGTTTCGTTATCCATCTCAAGAGGCCATACCCAGGTTGATTTAGTGTGATACAATGTATTTGGATCAATTCTGCAAGCTTAATGAGGAAAAACAGGCCAAGAGAAGAGAATGAACTCCTTAAATGCCATCCAATCAGTGAAAAATCAGAGAATAGATCCCAAGTGCATGTAAACCGGTCTATGTCCATTGCTCTGACCACCATAGATTTACATTTAAGCGTAAAAATATTCCAAGCAGCATTCTTTCTTATTCTTCTAGCAAAACCTACGCACTTTTAGTTTGGTATTTCCTTCTCTCTTCCTCCTGAAAAAATGCAGCAAACTTCAGAGTTCTGTGCCCTGGGGGCTGGACTTATAAGCAGCTTAGACTTAATGCCCCAGGGAGACAGTGCTAGGGCAGAAGTTCAGCATCATTACATCTAGGCATCAAAACCAAATCTGAGATCTCTATATTGGGGTCAGTATAGCAACTTAGAAACTCAGCAGAGAGCAACAGTTCCAGTTTTCTCAGATTTAACTCTAAATGATGTTTGTATTCATGGAACTGCTCCTCCTTAAAAGTTTCTCCTTCCTCATTTGCACCCAACTGAACTCTTCCCTAAGATCATATTTATGAAGGAAAAAAAAATAAGATACAGCCAATGCCAGTTATCAAAAGTCACTTTTCCCTTCTTTCTACAGGCTTGAATCCATGCAGTCAACAAACATTTACATTAAAGGTTGTTTAGATGTTAGGCCCAAAAAGTATCTGATGAGATAGAAGGGAGGAAAATAGTAGCAAAGACATGAGTAAAGACTTAGTATAAAGGATGAGTACTTGAATGTAAATGAGCTTTTCTGGGGTGGAGAGAATTTGAACTTAATGATCAAAGGGAAATGACATTTCTTTGGGGAGAAAGGAGGAAGGGCACAGCAAGGTAAAAGTACAGTGCAAAGATTCCCTGAGCTCTGGTTACTTGTCCCTTAAGCACCTTTGGGTCATTGTGGGTAGCTCTAGCTTTCAGCCCTCCTTTCCATCTTGTCCACTGAATTTCTCATTGGTACTGATGTCCCTCTAGCCACATATTTCTTATTGGTACATGGCATATTCTTTGAGTCCTCCCATGGAACACGGTTCCTCTGATGGTTTTCTTACATAATATATCAACTTTAATATGTCCATTACCATAGGTATTTTAATTTTTTTTAAAAATTTTATTTCTAGAAGAGAGAGAGAGAGACAGCGTGAGCAGGGGAGGGTCAGAGAGAGAGGGAGTCACAGACTGAAACAAGCTCCAGGCTCCGAGCTGGCAGTCAGCACAGAGCCCGAGCGGGGGCTCGAACCCAGGAACCGCGAGATCATGACCTGAGTGAAAGTCGGACGCTTAACCGACTAAGCCACCCAGGCGCCCCTACCATAGGTATTTTAATCCTTTCTTCTACCATCTACCATGGCAATTTGGCATTTTTGCCTCATTCGTGTGGACCATGGCTTTTTCTACATTTATTTGGAAACGCCGTGGCATCATATCTATATTACCTCCTAGAATCTTTTCCAAAGTGTTGAATTCTGTAATCCACAGGAGTGCTGCCATATTGATAAAATGTACTTTATCTAAATACATATTTCATTTTGCTTGGTTCAGCATCCTCAGAATCCACTTTCATGTGTACACTCTTAGTTCTTGCCAGTGTTCCTTAGCTAGGTCACTTAATTAAAGCCTTGAATTTATTAGTCATTAAATAAAGGCTAACTTTAGTAGTGGTGTCTGAACATGACCAGCACATGGCCTAAGTTTCAGCTTCACAGAAAGCACTGCAGTAACTACAGGGAAACATAATAGGTAGATTGATACAAACATATGGTGAGAACCATATGTGAACTACTATAGAGACCTAGATTTAAATTTATTTCAATGTACAGGCATTTTAAAATAAGATGATATAAAAATTGGGAGATTGAAAATGGCATTAAATTAGAAAGAGTTAGAGAGGAAATATAAGTGTATCATGAGGTTTTGTTGTTTCCATTAAACTTATTCCCCTGAGGGTCTCACCAATTTCCTAGGGAGAAGGCTGAAGATAGTTAATGGTAATTTTAGAATTTTACTATATTTAATTATAGAGTATGTTTCTTTTTTTCTCCCCTACCCTCTGTGTGTGTGCGTGTGTGTGTGTGTTACTTGCATTAACTCAAATTTCCATATAATAGATTGTTATTCTCCTAGTCCATTCTAGTAATTTGACATAAAATTGAATTAAAAATCCTCTTTTAGAGTAGTTGAAGATTTACATTTAATTTTCTGATCATTAATGGTATCAATATTCTGATGCTTTCATTGGTAGAACATTTGATTTGACTCATCTATTGGGAGTGTTGCTCTGTCAGCCATATTCCTCTTAGCTTTGTCTCTTATATGACCATGAAAATAAGATTAGAGCAATGACCTTCAATTAGCCAGTCAAGAGAGTTTACCTGTGGAGCTTTCTAGATCTGATGTCTTGTCTTCCTCCCTCATCTTCCCAAGGCTCAAATACATCACTTCATTCTAAGTAGGGTGGAGGTGACAGGGAGAAAAATATGAGAATCTCAATGTCTGTGTAGAAAATTATAGATTATTTAAGTTTGAGCTTTTATCCCAAGGCTTCAGAATGGCATAATTACAAATAGGTAAACAATTTTCCTTTTTCTACATTATAAAAACAATATACCAAAATTTGTACAAAACTTATATAAATCTATTCAATAACATAGAGGGTAGAAAATCCTTACTCAGGAAAATGTTTTGCTTCCCACTACATGAGATTGTAAATGATTTTAGTCTTTGGACTCATAATACCTTAATAAGATGCAACAGAATTCTTAAACTTTGGTAAACTTTGTCATAATTCATGTTTTGGATTGATATCTGGATTCTTTCATTTATCAGCTATGTGCTATACAGGAAAGGTTCTTCTTTTCTTTGTGTCTCTGTTCCTGGTCTGTAAATCAGAAATAATAATGTCTACCACATCAGTCTACTATGGATTAAATATGATAACATATGTCGTTGCTCAACATATAGTAATTCCTTTGTAAATTATGCTTTACTATTATTTTATTTGACTAAATTTAAAAGATGGTACATGTGTAATAAAAAGTTTTGTTTTTTCCATGCTGAATTTATCATACTCTAAATATGATTTTAAAAAGCACATGTAGTTTATTTTATAATTATTGCATTTATTTTAGTCATTATTGTTGGCATTAACAGTAAGTTGATTAATAATATATAGTCACAGGGGCGCCTGCGTGGCTTAGTCGGTTAAGCGTCCGACTTTCGCTTAGGTCATGATCTCGCGGTTCATGGGTTCAAGCCCCGCGTCGGGCTCTGTGCTGACTGCCAGCTCAGAGCCTGGAGCCTGTTTCAGCCCGTGACTCCCTCTCTCTCTGACCCTCCCCTGCTCACGCTGTCTCTCTCTCTCCTAGAAATAAAAATATTAAAATAATAATAATAATATATAGTCACAGTGTATAAAGAAATTCTATAATAACATGTAAATTTTTTAAGGTTTATTTATTTTTGAGAGAGAGAGTGTGAGTGGAGGGGGGCAGAGAGAGAGGGAGATACAGAATCTGAAATTGTTTCCATGCTCTGAGCTGTCAGCACAGAGCCTGGCATAGGGCTTGAACCCACAAACTACAAGACCATGACCTGAGCTGAAGCTGAACACTTAACTGACTGAGTCACCCAGGTGCCCCATAAATTTTACAATAACATTTAAAGTTGATTGCCTTTAAGACTTGGCACTAAAATATAAAACAATGAATTAATCATGATAATTAATCTTTATTAATTTCAGTAAGATGTGGCTAATTTATAAAATCCAAAGTTAATTCAAACAAATAGTATTTATCTGCACAGTTAAATGAATTAGTCTAAAATTTGCCAAGAAAAATAACTACAATTAGCAAGCAACTTTCTAAAGATTTTCTTAGGTTTAATAAAAGTGCTGGTTCAAAAAAAAATTCCCATGTCTGTATTTTTCAATCTTGTTTAAAAAGGTATCTTTAGTCTGTACAGTTACCACGTAGAGATATGATAATGTCAAACAAAATAGTATTCATTTCATGTCATTCAAAGCAAACTACATCTGCTTATCCTTAAATCTCAGCTTCAGAAAGCACAGACAACCTAACTGTGGGAGGAAGGGGGAATAGTTTGAGTTGAGCTACTTCATTAGCATTTCTTTGCTCAATGCAGTCTCACAATTCACAAAATGTGCCTCCACTAAGCAATTACAGAAAATGTGAAGCTTCACTTATTTTTTATTTCGAATATAATTTGTATTTGTTGGTGTAATTATTTAGAACTTATGCCACATTTTCTCCAAATCAAAACTATTTGAAGCAGTTTTGCAGATAAACATAATGCAAAATAAGACAATTAGGAATAAAAGCCAATGGAACCACAGAAAATGAGCGGAGGCTGTCTGCCTCCTCCTCTAGCGTAAACTCTGCTTCCAAAGTTTGGCACTGGGTGCCCACTATACAGTTTCCTAGTAGGTGAATTAAAGTGACCTAAATAGGCAAATTTTAGAGATCAAAAATCTGACATTAAATTAGGTCAGAGGGAACTGGGAATATTGCGTGTGTGTGGATGATTCTCAAATCTACTTCCTGTGCTCTAGAAATCTCATACCTGGAACTTCAGTGTCACTATTTCCTACTATTGCTCTTCAATTTTACTCACTAAGCATGATTAGACAACAATGCATTTCCATGTATTTTATGCCAGACATCTAATACTGCTGCATACAGTTTTGAAGAATGTGTGGCCCAAAATACTAATGGCATCATTCACCTTGAAGTCATTGTAAATTTGTATATTCAATATAATATTTTCCCGATAGCTGACAGAAAAGCGTGGAGGAGGAAAATATTTTTCTATATTCACACAAAAATATTACATGGTCAAATCATGGCTCTGAATTACACTTGGAGTGTTTCAAGTATTACTATTGATTTTGTCTTTTGTCTATGAAGGAATATTATCCTAATTTTCAGATAGTAAATGGAAGTTCGCAATGTTTGAACTGTGTAAAAACAGAGAGCTAGGCACTTACCAAGTTAGGATTTACACTCCAAGATTTCATACACCAAGATATACATCCCTCCTGTGAAGAGTTTCAAATATATACAAAATAGAGAATCTATATAACTGACCATGTACATGCACCTACTTAAAAAAGTATCAATATTTTTCCATTATTGTCCCATCCTTTCCTCTAGCCGCCTGTAATCTCCACACAATTAGTTTTTAATCACAGTTATATGCTGAGCAGATGAATACTGGGCAATTATCAGTTTTTAATATTTTAGTATGACTCAAAGTTTTATATTTATATTGTAGTTTTGAAAGTTCATGAAAACTCTTGATGCCCAGGAAGACTGAATGAAGCACCAGTAATGATGTTTAATGATGCTCTGCTACACAAGTGGCATAGCATCTCCAACAACAAGGTAGAAACCTTGGGCAGATATTATTTGTTTTACATAATTCATTCAGAAAAGATCAGAATCTTAGTAAGGCTCAATGTGAGCATGCATGACACATTTACGTATACAACAAAAGTATTCATTTCTAAACTTAATATAAGGATAATTTCTACTGAGCTGAACTAGCAAATTAGTTTAATTCAAACACATGCTAATAGATAAAATAATTACAAATAATTTTAATGTCAGCCTGGAGTTAACAGTGTTCATTTGTGAATATGTCTACATTTTCATCTCTTATATCCATAACTGACTATTTTCTTCTGTAGTCAGCTGACTCATAAACAGTCTAGGGCTCCATTTCTTCTCTAAGCATACAGTATACATTTAAAACCTCAGAAAGGTCCCAAATACATTTAATCCACTTTTTCTGCATCTCCAATATATTTCTTAACCATTATAATGTGGCTGCAGAATGTATAAACTTGGAAATACACTTAAATATTACACCAAACGAAGCAATTGGGTATTATAACCATCATTGTTTTATTAATAAAACAAAATTCAGAAAGGCACATAACCTATTAAAGGTCTACTATACATAGAGACAGCTAACAAAGTCTCCCTAAAATCAGAGTCCTTACTAGCTTGCCTCTTAAATTTTGTTTTTTCTTTCATTTTTGGCACAAATCAACTACCAAATCATACAGAATCAAGTTCTAAAATTTATTTCTCACTTGGGGCATCTGAGTGGCTCAGCCTGTTAAGCATCTGACTTCAGCTCAGGTCATGATCTTATGGTTTGTGAGTTCAAGCCCCATGTCAGGCTCTGTGCTGACAGCTCAGAGGCTGGAGCCTGCTTCAGATTCTGTGTCTCATTCTCTCTCTGCCCCTCCCTCACTTGTGCTCTGTCTTTCTCTGTCTCTCAAAAATAAATAAATGTAAAATAAGTTAAAATGTATCTCTCGCCTGTATTCTAACTTCTGTTCTTGTAGTAACTGTCCTAGTTCAAGCCAACATCGCCAACATCATTCTTCCCCTTCTAACTGTCCTAAGATGGCTAACACTTATTCTCCCTAAGCTATAGCTCTGATCATGTCATAGTCCTGATGAAAAAGGCATGCCTCCCCTTTGTCTACTGAGTAAAATCAATCGCCTTTAGAATAAAATCCAGAATTCCTTTTTATGGCTTTCATAGCCCTTCTTGATCTGGCCACTACAATCTTGCTTCATATCCTTTTTATTTCAGAATTCCCAGCCTTCTCTAAGTTTTAATCAGGGTTCACTCTCCATCTGTAAATGGCCTGTCGTCTCATATTAAATGCCATTTGCTCATTGGCTGCCAAACACTGAGGAAGAGGCTGTTTAGTGTTGAACTCCTCAGGTTGAAGTGCTGGTGAAGATTGGGTGCAAACTGGAGGATTTCAGGAATAACACTAGGTCCTCTAGTCTGTCTGGGTTTCTCTTCTTGTGTACTATATAAATCTAAATAGATCCATACTGTGAAGAATATTTGCTTTCTGAACTACCTCCTCCATCTTACATTTTTTCCCTCAACATGTATTCATATTCCTGCTATTAAAGAAACTTTGACTGTATTTCTTATAAATCATTATTTATTGTACTAAGAGTGAGAACTATCTTTCCTTTCCCTGAGTTACATCACATAGTTGCTGTCCTTCCTTTTGTCTCTTGTGTTGAAGATACCATATACGTCTCAATAGTCCTTTAAAATGTAGGTAACTCTTAACGTCTTCCTCTGGCCATTTCATGTCAGACAAAACCAGGGAACTGTCTCCAACAGCCAGAAATAAAACCATATCACATTCAGCATGTGTTCATTTTGCTTTGCTTTGTTTTTGTTGTTTGTTTTGGTAAAATACTCAAGTAAATTATCTCTGAGAAAGGAGACACAAAACTGAGTATTCAACATCCATTTCATGGAATTTCCATTCCTTCTTCCCTCTGTTATATCTGTGCCATTATGTCCCATTGCATATCATTTATATTTTAATGAGTCAGAATAGGAGCTGAGGGCTTAGAAAGGCAAAAAGATATTTAGTCTATTATGAAAGGCCTCATATTCCTGTGGAGTGTCTCATTCCCTAACACAAACTTTTCTGATAGTGAACATTTCTCATGTTTTCCAACCTATTCCAGCAATATTTTTATGATAACAGTCTAGACAACACATTTTCCTAATATACATAAAGGTATAATCCTAGGACAATGTTAACTTAGTAGTAACTCTTACTGCTTAGGCTATGGGAAAAGATTTAGTATTCATGGCACAGGTTGTTTTTAATTAAATTTAGTACCAGTAATATTGACTTTAACTGCAATAATTGACAGGACTATCAGTGTATATTTCCTTGTTACATGTACAAAAGGGTTCCTTCTTCTTTAATGAAACTACAGGATGGGACATCTAGTCATTTCATTTCACAAATAAGTACTATGTAACAGGTGCACCTAATGACATCCTGACAAGGCAAAGAGAAATATGTACAGAGAGTTTCAAGTATTCCCTGGAAATTTTGGAAGTTAAGCCATTCCTCCCTGTTTTTTTAAATACTGTTAGAACTCAATTCTCCTGTCTAAAAGAGAATAATAAACCCTACTCTGTAAGGTTTATGGGAAATGTTATCAAAATTAATTAATAATTAGTACTTAATAACCACTTGATAAATGGTCACTATAAATATTTAATGTGGTTATCCTTTGAGATCATTGTTCTGATCATCACTGCCTTTCTATCAGAGGCTTCAGGTAAACTTAGCCAGATTTGGTGATAAAGTTGGAAATGATGCAAAGAAAGGACACATATCATATTCACCTACAGTGTTCTCATAGCCTTTAGGAGGTGATCATCTTATAATGATAGCACTGTGAAATATGAAAGGAATGGAAAAAGAGACTCAGAGAGTCTAATTTGTCTAGAGTTATACACTGAGCAAGTATCACAAACAGAACTAGAACACATGTTGTCTGCCTACATTTTATACATTTAATTGAGAATATGTCATAGTTTTGCAAAACTTTTTCACTAAAATTTCTTCCAAATTAATTTTAAAATTATAACTTAGCTGACTCTAGTTGTATATATCCACATGTTTGCTAAGATTTGAAGATCACTGTCCCCTTAGTATTTAGGGAAGAAGTAGAAAGCTAAAGGGAACTTCTCCCATGTACGCCAGGTCTAGGGCTTCACTCATAGTTCAGTGAAACTTCCTGGTATACTCCCATATCAAATGTCCTACTACTTTTGACTTTCTAAAAGTATTCTATCTTGACTCTTGGATTCTCTTCTCTCTTTTCCATTTCAACTCAAATGCCAACAACTCAAGGTAGTGGTGATTTGAATATTTTAATGGAAAAACAATGGATAATAATGGAATGCCATCAGATAATGGGATTATGAAATGATACGAATCAGAAAAAAAGGGCAGTAAAATTATAGGTAATTGTTTATTAAAAAGTATTTGCCTCAAATTTCCAGTCACTTCTATCACCAGGAATTTCTCACTTGTCAGCTTCCCACTTGTTATGGTTAATTTTGTGTCAACTTGATTGGATCACAAGGTGCACAGATATTTGACTATTTTTTCTGGGTTTGTCTATGAGGGTGTTTCCATGTGAAATTAGTATTGGCATTGGTGGACTCGGTAAAGTGGTTTTCCCTCCCAATGTAGGCAGGCATCATCCAATCCAACGAAAGTCTGAATAGTACAAATAGGCAGACTATGGAAGAATTGAGCTTTTCCTGCTTGACTGCTTGAATTGGGATACCAATCTTCTCTTCCCTTCATGCTCCTGGTTCTCAGTTCTTCAGACCCAGACTGGACTCAACATTATTGGCTCTCTGTTTCTCAGGCCTTTGAACTAAATTACACCACCACCAACTTCCTTAGCTCACCAGTTTCCAGACAGCAGACTGTGGAACTTATCAGCCTCCATAACTGCATCAGTCAATTCCTTATAACAAATATCTTCCTATATACATTCTTTTGGTTCTGTTTCTCTAGTGAATCCTAATATATCCCATCCTACACCTTCCCCAGGATTTCTTCTATGCTTTGAATGTGTTTTTCCACTAGGTATTAACCAGATTATTGTAATAGACTCTCATTCCTACTCTTTCTCTTATCTTTGCTTTCTCATTTCTTCACTTCCATATTGTATGCTGTATTTCTGATATGTGCCCTTTGAAACATGCAAGCAAGTTAAAATGGTTCAGTGGCTTCTTATGCTTCTAGAATAACATCCACATGCTTTTAATAACCCATGAAACACTCCTGCTATATGATGTATCTGTTAAAGTCACTCTCTTCTCAAACTCTAATACATATTTTATCTGAAAATAACATAAGCCCCATGAGGCATCTTATATATTGAATACACAATTTTAAGTTATACTACCTATGGCTCTTCAATTAGACTGGAGAATGGGCTCTATAACTGACTAAGCCATATAAAGGGAACCTGATTCCCAAAGGGCTAATTCATTAAAGTCATACATATATTTGATTCCCAGTCACAACTAATCTACATTTATCACAAAAGTTTAAATTAGATGTTGGAAGATGTAAACAAAAATTGTCTAACCCATAGAATAGCAAAGAGATAAAATAACACTAAAATGCGTTAGATTGATTATAAACTAAGGAAAACAGAAAAAATATTTTTAATACAAATAAATATATAATAAAAATATATAATTATATATATATTATATATAAATATATACATAATAATTTTAATACAAATAAACTAAAATATAATAGTTATAGCTTGATCATAGCCATCAATAATAATTAGGTCCAGGGTATGAACAGATAAATTGTATGTTGTATTTTGGGTAATGAAATTTTTCCTCAAAAGAGAAGTTTAATGAAATTTTCATCAAATAAAGCATCCCTGAAATTGGGATATAAAAATCCAAAGGATATTAGTCTTGCTGTGGAGTAGGAATAATTCACATAGGTTTTCTGGAATCTAGGTGAACTAGAATAAAATATTCCATCTCTTTGTGTTATATTTATAAAATGATATTCTGATTGCTACTGACTTTCTGGGTACTTGAATACTGGTAAAAGAAAACCTTTTAAAAGAACTCAAACATTACAGTTACTGAAAGGAAAAACCTTAACTCTTTTTTTCTCCCATTTTCATGTTCCCTTGATTCAAAATACTTTGGAACCACTAAGGAAAAAAAAAAAAAAAAAAGAAAAATTCTTAATCCTAAAGGCCGAGAAACAGATTTAGACTGTAGGGAGTCAATTAGTGTTTTGACCCAAGAAATTTCTGCATGAATGGACAGCTACCAAAATGACATCTTTTATTTCTCTTATCTTCCTCAATGTTAGGGGCTTACTTGATTTGTTCTTCCAATTTGTTGGAATAATCCTTAAAAAGCCTTTGGAAACAATTGGAGAATTGTTCAAGCTATGAATGAGGATGATGTTAATGATATTACTATGTAGTAGTAAACTCATGACTGTTTACTGCATTGAGAATCAAGAAATTAATTTTCCTAAGAAAATAAAGAAGCCAGTCCAAAATCTTTTTGGCCAGCTGAAAGCTTTTCTGAACAGTTCATGTGTGTCACACACATCAGTGTTTTTATCTTTTATCTTCAGTTCACTTTTTCTTTTTTAGAGAGAGAAAAGCCATGAACAAGGGAGAGGGGCAGAGGGAGAGAAAGAGATAGAGAGTTAGAGATAGAGAGAGAGTCAGAAAGTCTTAAGCAGGCTTCATGCTCAGCACCAAGCCAGATACGGAGCTTGATCCCACAACCCTGGGATGATGATCTAAGTTGAAATCAAGAGTTGGACGTTCAAGTGACTAAGACACCCAGGTGGCCCAATTCAGTACCCTTTTTAAGAAACAGTGAACTCTCAAAAGTCATTATTTTACTTCTTGGAATACTGATATTAAACTTCTCCTCCTAGCTAGTTAACAAATGTTTTCCTCATGCAAGTATTCTTTCATAAATTTAATAAATATCTATCAACCAATATCTATCCTCAGTGCACAAGTTGACGTTTAAAGATTTGATGTGAAGAATTAAAAGCCGTGCTGCTGAGTTTCTGCTAATAACTAATATTGAGTGGTATTATACAGAGTGAGTCATGACAACAAGCGATAGGAGCTAAATTTGATTTCTAGACTGAACACCAATCCAGAGGCAACTCTCTCAAATACAACAGTATACGGCTTACCTTTCCAGTAAAGATCCTCAGAGATTAGAACAAGGGTTGCAGAAGAGAACAGAAACCCATGAAGATTAAGAAGTCACTCCTAGGTGAAATAGAAAAGGTAGCATTTTGTTAATAGCATTACAGAGAAGCAAAGAATTTATAGAAACTAACTGATAAGATAGATTTGAAAATAAAACTTTTGCAAATATCAGCTTGTGCAATCTTCAAAAAGAAATATAAGTAAAAATATCACAAAACCTTCACAGTTGGTATGGGCTAAGAATTTTAAGGTACGCAGAAGAGCATCAGCACACACTGAAAGGATGGGACTTTGTACCAGGCAAAAATATTGGCTAAAAAATGTATTCACTTCTAGCAAAAGAAGAAGCTATAAGCATCTGTAGAGATGCCCTCCTATACTAATGCATAAAGTAGGTATTTTTTAACTAGTATTTTTAAATAACTTGAATACAATTCAACTGATTTTTTTAATGTTTATTTATTTATTTATTTATTTATTTCTAGGAGAGAGAGAGAGAGAGAGAGACAGCATGAGCAGGGGAGGGTCAGAGAGAGAGGGAGTCACAGACTGAAACATGCTCCAGGCTCTGAGCTGGCTGTCAGCACAGAGCCCGATGTGGGGCTCGAACCCACGAACCACGAGATCATGACCTAAGCGAAAGTTGGATGCTTAACCGACTAAGCCACCCAGGCGCCCCCTAATTCAACTAATTTGATTGACGGGAAAGAGATCTCAGATCATCCCAAAAGACAGTTAGTTTGTAATGAATTCATAGTTATGAGTGGTAGACTGACTGTGATATGGTCACTTCCTCAGTCCTGATTATGGTTACAGTCATGCCTAATTGTAGCTATATCTCTTATACGCACATGAGGTGTTGACAGATACTGGGCGGGGGAAAAGTGTACTGTCTGACATATGGTATACACTCCATGAATGGTAGAGTTAGGGAATATATTCGAAGCTCATTTTATAACTATATGGAATCATGACTTGTTGATCAATGTTCCATCTATCCACATCATTATCCTCTCATTTACATTTTGTAGCTACTAATAGGACACTTATTTTTTTATTTTATTCTATTTTATCAATCCAATGCTGTCTCCAATTTTTTATTGCATAACAAAAGGTCACACACACAGTCAAACACAAGTATTGGTGGGAAGCATCATTAAGTAAGAGTCAGTTCATCAAATTTTCTTTCAAATTGTGTATTAACTTGTTTTTTAAATTTTTTATTGTATTTTTTTTTTATAGACAGAGACAGAGCGTGAGCAGGGGAGGGGCAGAGAGAGATTGAAACACAGAATCCAAAGCAGTCTCCAGGCTCTGAGCAGTCAGCACAGAGCCTGACGCCGGACTCAAACTCATGAACCATGAGATCATGACCTGAGCTGAAGTTGGACACTTGACCAACTGACCCACCCAGGCACCCTCTTATTTTTTTTAAATAAGATTTTTTTAGAGCAATTTTAGGCTTATAGCAAAATTTATTGGGAGGTATACAGATTTTCCAGATATGCCCTCCCCCCATACATGTGCCGGCTCCCCCGTTATCAACACCTTTTGCTAGAATGGTATGGTTTCACCAAGGACAGACCTATAGAGACACACCATAATCACCCAAAGTCTACAGGTTCAGTCTTGGAGGTGTGCATTCTATGGGTTTGAACAAACGTATAATGATATATACCCATCATTATATTATACAGAGTATTTTCACTGTCATAAATTCTTCTGTGCAATATTAATCTTTCCACCCTTCCCACCTCTGCAAACTGCTGATCTTTTCCTTGTCTACACAATTTTGTCTTTACCAAAATGTCATCTTAGTTGGAATCAAACAGTATGTAGGCTTTTCAGATTGGCTTCTTTCACTTAGTAACATGCATTTACAGTCCCTCCATGTCTTTTAACTCCTTGATACCTCATTTCTTTTTCACGGTAATGACTATCTTCTAAAGTGAAAAATATGAAAAAATAATCTCAGATATAAAGTAACTAAATAGACGGTCTTAATGGAGGATAATATGCATCACGCAAATGGCTTAAGAGAGAGATTGAGAAGAATTTTCAGCACGCACTGGAAGGAAATACAATTCTTAAAAATACCACGTGCACATATTATACTTAAAGATAATGAATAAAAAGATATTTATATTTTACTGAGGAGGGGATAAAGACCTTCATATAAGAAAGCCATATCTTACCAAAATGAGAAAGAACAAACATACAGTGAAAGTAGAAAAGAAATATCAAAATTCACAAGGAGGGTTCCAGACTAGACTAAAATAAATAATTCCCTAGCCACAGTGGATATTCTTTATAAAATTTTGTTGATAAAAGTATTATTATTACCTTTAATTTTCATAGTGGTTTTAGAGTTAATCTCATAATTAATTTACTTTAGGGAAACTACAGGAAACTTATAACAGTATATTTCTATTATCCTTTATCCTCTATATATTTCCTTTTATATTACATATACGTAACTTATAAACCCAACAAACATATCCTTTATCCTCTATATCTTTCCTTTTATATTACATACATATAACTTATAAACCCAACAAACAATCAAGGAAGCTATGAAGAGTAAATGAGAACACAACTCAAAATCAAACACACAAACAACCCAATTAAAAAAATGGGCAAAAGCCTTGAATAGACATTTCTCCAAAAAAAAGTATACAAATTATCAACAAGCACATGAAAAGATGCAGAACATTACTAAACAGTAGGGAAATGTAAATGAAAACTATGATGAGATACCACCCCACACCATTAAGATAGCTAATATATCAAAAAAAGACAAAACAGAAAATTACAAATGTTGGCAAGGATGTGGAGAAAATGGAAGCTTTGCACACTGTTAGTGGGAATTTAAAAGGGTACAGCCACTATGGATAAAATGTAAAAGTTTCTTAAAATACAACAAAAAAAGATTACTATATGACCCAGCAATTCCACTTTGGGGTACACACCTAAAAGAACTGAAACCTGGGTCTTGAAGAGATATTTGCACACCCATGTTCATAGAAGCATTAATCACAATACCCAAAGGATGCAAACAATCCCAGTGTTCTTTAACAGATGAATGGATAAGAACAGTATTGTGTGCACACACATGCACACAGACAATAGAGCATCATTTAGCTTTAAAATGAGAAGAAATGCTGACACATGCCACAACATGGATGAACCTTAAAAATAAGACATAAGTTAGTCAAAAAGGACAAATACTGTATTACTCCATTCATATGAATTATCTAGAATCATCAAATTCATAGAGACAGAAAACAGAACAGTGGAACGGGTATGCACTATTGTTTAACAGGTACAGAGTTTTAGTTTTGCAGGATGAAAAGAGTTCTGGAGATGGGAGTGGTGACGGTTGCCCAGTAGTGTGAATGTACTTACTGTCATTAAACCGTACACTTACAAATAATCAAAATTCTCATTTTTATATGCATTTTACTACATTTTTTTTAGAAAAGAGGATATGAGCACATATGTGAAGATTAAATGGAACTACATATCCATATACCATTTCAGGGGATTTCCAGATCCCTGAGACATAAATATTGTCTCAAGGTTAATAAGTTCTGATATTTAGAGATGTTTTCCTATTTAGAATAGCATAAATCTCCAAATCCAATTTATGTAATAAGTAGTAGAACATGAAAGCATATGTTAAATGGAGAAGATATCAAGAACAAATAACCTTATTTATATACCTCTCTAGTCAGGCAACTGGGAAGCTCAATTAGTTAAGCATCTGACTCTTGATTTTAGCTCTGGCCATGATCTTAGAGTCATGAGATCGAGCCCCACCTTGGATTGGGTGTGGAGCCTGCCTTAGATTCTGTCTCTCTCTCTCCCTCTGCCCTTCCTTTCACTCTCTGTTTAAAAAATACACACACACACATGCACTTCTCTGGTCAATTTGGAGAGGTGTTGGCTTATTCTACTATGAAATAGGACTAAATTTGGGCTATTAACTAAAAACAAGTATAAGAAACTGTATTCCCTCTGCTTACTTATTTAGTTATGAACTATTTAGTTTAGTCTTACACTGATGAGACAACAATAAACAAAACAAACCTGGTCACTGATGTCATGACCCTTGAATTAGAGTAGAGAGAATGTTCTTTGAAAGGTAAAGAACTGAATGCAGTAGGAATATAATTCAAAAAATTACAAGTTCTATAAATAAGAGAAGAATGTAATAAGGAATGAGTGTGGTGGAGTTTACATTGGATCAGATTGATGATTGCGGGGGAAACAAAATTTGAACTAAGACCTGACAGATGAGAAAAACAGCTGTGGTACTGTAATACAACAATAAATACATATTTTGCTCTTTGTCCCTGGTTTCTAGACAAAGCTTCTAAAACCTTTGTAATTTCTTAAGCAATAAAGATGTCAGGGGCCTCTTTTGTTCTGATATTTGGTCCTTTCCCTAGTTCCTGACACAGAGCTCCTGCATTGCTTGGAATTTCCTGAGTAGCAGGAACATCTATTGTTCTAACAAGGTGACCCTTGGGCTCTGGATAGCTTCAGGATGTGGGCGGGTCACCTGAAGACGAAGCCATGTTTAGAAGCTTGGATTTCTCAGTCCCCTTCTCTATCCTCTGGGGAGTAGAGAGAAGCTGGAGATTAATAAAGTATGCATATGAGATGATGCTTCCAGATAAATCCCCAAACTATAAGGTTCAGATTGGTGTTCACATCTATGTGTCACAGAGTGACACACCCCAGCACCATTGGGATAAAAGCTCCTATGCTCAGGACCCTTCCAGACCTCACTCAGTATATCTCTTCTTCTGGCTGTTCATTTGTATCCTTTATAATATCTTTTGCAACAGATCAGCAATAGTAATTACATTGTTTTCCTGGGTTCCATAGTGGGTCTAGCAAATTATCAAATCTGAGAAGGAAGTCTTGGGGACCATGATCTATACAACCAGTTGGGCAGAAATACAGGTGGCAGCCCAGACTTACAGCAATATCTGTAGTGGGGTTGGTCTTCTGGGACTGACACCTTAGCCTGTGGGGTCTGCACTAACTCCAGAACTGAGTTGTAGGACACACAGCTGGTGTTTGAGAATTGGTCAGTGTGGAAAAATCCCACACATCCTGTATCAGAAGTGCTGTGTGTGAGAGAGTAAAGGAAAATGTGAGGGTCTTTTTTTTCCAGACATGTACAGAGAAAACAATACAGACAAAAACCTTGAGGTGGGGATAAGTTGTAATCATTTCAGCTACAGAAAGATAAGTCAAGGTGACTATGCGTGGTTCCATGGCATCATAGGGTCAAAGTGAGGCCCTAGACAGAGGCAGAAGTTAAATTATAATGTATCATTATAATGGGCTTGCTCCTTGAAAATCTGAACTAGGTAATAAAAGAAGGTATCTATTAATAATGGTTCCTGAGGTTAAAAGTCCCTTTATTATGAGTTTTTTTTTTTTTTTTTTAACGAAGAACCATGTACAAACCCCAAACACTAACAAGGAGAGGGGGCTGAGCAGCAGAGGAAGGAAAATGAACTGGATACTAGTGAGAAATAAAGATCCCATGAAATCTAAATTATCTTACAAAGAAAGGAAATGGCTTGAGGTGCATGTTCCTTGATCTACCCTGAGTCCTCCCAAATTTTCTTTTCGGAGTCTAATTATCATGAGTTCTCACAAGAACAAATATTTGTTTCCCTGCTTTAAAATGAATAAATATGTAAGGAAGGATAGAGGGCACAAGACAGAAATAAGAAGAAACATGCCAATGAAGAGCCAAAAATTAAGTCCTCCATTAAGAGCAACCTCGGGCTGCACGTAGCCCCAGTCCAGTCCCAGGAAAAGCCTCAGACTGTTCAAGGCTAAAGCCATCCTCAGACCGCCCTCAGTCAGCTAATTAAAAAGTAAAAAGAAACATTCCTATGGTCTGAGTCAAGGCTGGGAACTGCACATACAAACTAGCCAATTTCTCACCACTTGTCTGAACCCCACGTGGGCCCTTTGAACTCACTTCACAGTTGGTCATTTTCAAAGGATCCTCAAAAGTCATGATTGGGTCCCACCGAAAGGAATGAACACCTCACAGATACTGGATGGTCAAAGCTGTAATTGTACTTGGTGCTTATGTGATGATGCTACATGTACTGTAACACCCCCATCCCTTACTCCTTAAAAACCCTGTTCGCTATTGTTCTTCGCTTCACCTTGCTGCCATGACACCAGCAGGCTGGGTGAGCCCCTGCTCAAGCTTGTAATAAAGACCCTTTTGTACTCGCATCAGTGCCGGCTCCTTGGAGTGAGGGGCCTAGACAAACTAAACCAAAAACTCAACCAGCTTTTCTGCTTCTGTACAAGTGCTTGCACTACGGGAAACTAAAACCTAACTAGCTCCTTCCGCTTCTGTACCGTTGCTTAAGGCTTGAGTTTCAGCTTCCCCGGAGCTATCAGGCAGCAGCACACTGCCCAAGGCTGTAGAAACTGCCCACCACATCACTCCGCCACACTACCTTGGCCAACACCCAATCAGGAAAGGCCAGCAGCCACCCTCCACCTTACTGAAGGAAGGGCCTAGGGAGAGAGAAGTTAACCTGTTAGTCGCCGAACAAGACCCTTAACTCGCTCTGTGATTGGCTGAATTCAAAGGTATCCTGAATGTTGTAATTGGATCCCGCCAAAAACCTGATGGGGGGAAAACCAATCAAATATGGTATATGTTCATATTTAAATATCAACCAATGACAAACCTGTAACCATAGAGATCCCCTGTCCCTCCCCATGACTTGTTTACTCCTGTCTATAAAAAGGCTGCACTTTGTTCGGGGCCTCTCAGCGTCACCGGCGACGAGTGCGCGGAGGCCCGGGTTCGAACCTGCAAATAAACAACCCTTGCCGATTGGCTTTGACTCTGGTCTCTGGTGGTCTGTTTTTGGGGTCTCTCGAACTCTGGGCGTTTCACCAACACTTAGAGGACTCAGGAGAAAATGAAAAGATATCAAGAGAGGCTGAGAAAAAACTGCCAGAGAGACAGAAAACTACAAAAAGGTTCTGCATAGCAGCCAAGAAAGAAAACATGTTATTGAAATACATAAAGACCTAAGTTATTAATTAAACACTTAGTGCTCTGATCAGGTGAACCAAAAAAACTGGAGGTACAGTATTTAGAAAATTAGGTAAAAATTAGTAACCTGAGAGAAAACACTAAGGGAGAGAGATTTACATTCCACATCCTGAAACGGACAGCTTCAACATTCACCAAACTATAGTGCACTGTGGATTACCCACACACAGTGGGAGAATTCATAAGCACTCTGGTGTGTGAGCTGAGAAGACAGAGAAAGAACCTACTTTTTACGGATCACATACTTTGTCCTGGATATTTTGCACTGTAGCTAGGTTAAGAACACAGGTCTGGAGCCTAATTGACAAAGCTGTGTGACCTTGCGGGCAATTTACTTGGTTCTATGCTTCTGTTTCCCCACTGCGATGTGAGGTTTCAATTCCTAGCATGTAAGATTTGGGTGAGGTTTAACTGTCTTTTAACACGGTGCTTAGCATATGTAGCACTCCATAAATATTAGCCATTATTACTATTCTTTTCTTTTTTTAAAGAAAATAAATTCTTTTTTTAAGTTTATTTATTTATTTTGAGAGAGACACACAGCACGAGTTGGGGAGAAGAGAAAGGGAGAGGGAGAATCCCAAGTGGGCTCCACATTGTCAGTGCAGAGCCCGATGCAGGGCTTGAACTACAAACCATGAGATCATGGCCTGAGCCATAATCAAGGGTCAGATGGTTAACCATCTGAGTTATCCAGGAATGCCTATTTTCTTAATCTTCACAGCAATTTTGTGACTGTATAGATGAGGAAAAGGAAGTTCAGGATAACTGGGATGACTTGAGCATTACACTGGTTCATGGAAGCTTAAGGATTAATATCCAGGTCTTTCACTTCAGTAGACCAGTTTTCCCACTCGGCCTTGTACCCTAGGTGAACACAATCCCGTCTCCTCAGTCTGCACTGCGTCAGCATGTGGACATTGTTCCAAGAATAGATGAAAATTTCCACTTGAAGAAAAACGTCAAGAATTGCTCCAAGTGGAAACTCCACACACCACCAAGTAAGGCTACTAAGCACACAACTCTGTTCCAGAGCTTGGGGTAGGCAATACAAAGAGACAATCAAAATATGAACCCTATCCATTAAATTTCAAAGCTAAAGTTAGATGGCAGAAGGAAATTGTTCTCTACCAAGCAGCATCACCACAGTGAATTCCCGGCACTTGAGTCTTTCAAATTCTGTCAGTATCCCGAGAATTACCTCTCAGAGACAAACTAACATTTGACTGAAACTCTAAAAACATGATTAAGTCTACCCAACCCTCACAGGAAGCTTCTTTGAAATATTAAAGTCATTTATACTAAATTCCCCTTAGCTTGTTATATCAAAGTGCTGTTGTTACAAATTTTACACCATAATTCATTAAGACCCACTCTTGAACAAAAAGAAGATATTTTTAAGCTTAATTAAAGCATTTGGGCAGCTATGCAGGACTTGACAATTTTACTTTGCATTTATACGTTATGTATCAGGAGATTTTTGGGGAAAAAAATCTCCACAGGACTCTTGAGACATCATTTTATATAACAATTTTCTTTAAAAGAGCAAAATCTCAACATGGCTAAAAAAATCTCAAAAATTATTATTAAATAATTGTAGAAGAGATAACCACACTTGTTAAAAATTTAGGCACATAATCACAAGATAAATTTTGACATTAGGAAGTCAGAAATCATATGCCTCTGCTAACATTTGGTTGGGGATTTAGCACAGAAGGAAGCCAAGGAACAAAACCATCAACATGGCAATTAATTTTGTACAAAATGTTAATGACCCAATCACTTACATGTAGAAACCATTTTGGAAATTCTGTCATGATTTAAAAATCAAGGAGTTTGTCGTCAAACCCTTGCTGGGTGACAGGCTGTCCTGGCAGAACAGCAAAAAGCTGAAGACAGCATTACATCACCAATCATCAATCATCATTAAAGCACACACATACAAATACTTTCCATGGCTATGAGAATTAAACAGAGATATTGCAGCCAAATCCTTTCACTTTTTAGGGATAGGTGGTGGGAAGAGAAAAGAATACTAATATTCTTTTTAAAAATCTACCTTGAACTGAGTAATATATTAGACTATATAAATATGTTATCTTCTTTTTTAGACTTTGGATAACTGAAAGTTTTAACAGAAGGATAGCTACATCAGACTTCTAAGAAATGACATGTAATTAAACATATAGTTATTTAATTTAGTAGAGGTTATATGATAATTTACAGTCTTAGCTGTAAAAGGTTATAGAGTTTTATCCTGAAATGTTGGTTAATTGGTTTGGGTATCAGCCAAATATTAATTTCCTAGAGAGACTGCATTGCTGACAGTTGATCTGGAAGAAAAGAAAAATAAAGAAAGGGGTATCTAAATACTGGAAGGTCCCAAACTTTGCTCTAGGGTATTAATCCAAATAATCATTCACAGAAATTTAATAGGTTATGTTGACTAAACCTATTTTTCTCATTTATCTGTTTCATTGGATCTTGTTAGTTGAAAATTCAGCAGAAGAAAAGCAAGCTGATCTTTAAGATCTATCCCCAAATATCATATTTATATAGTTCTTATATGCATGAATCTGTTGTGTTTTTCTTCTACATTGAAATATAAATTGCTGTCCCTGAGTTCTCTGGCAATAAAATATTTCTAAAGGCAAAGCACAGTCCATAAAATTCATCTAATTCTCTAATGGCTACTTTTAGACAGATTAAAAACACAAAAAAAATAAATTTTCCCATTTCCCTCCAATACATTAGTTAAGAAATTGGGTTTTTTTAAATGTTTATTCATTTTTGAGAGAACATGAGCGAGGGAGGGGCAGAGAAGGGGGTACAAGGATCTGAAGCAGGTTCCACGCTGACAGCAGAGAACCTAATGTGGGATTCAAACTCATGAACTGTGAGATCATGACCTGAGCCAGAGTCAGACATTCGACCAGCTGAGCCACCCAGGTACCCAAGTTAAGAAATTCTTGACAAAAAATAAATAAACAAATAAAAATTAAAAAAGAAAAAAGAAATTCTTAGATTTCCCACTATCCAACTCTAAACATGTTCCTGGTTTGGATTTTATATGCATAATCAGGTTTGTAAAAGTCTCACTCTTTGTTCAATAATTACTTTGACGTGTATAGATAGAAAAGAAGTTAGAGACATAACCTAGCACTGTCATAAGCAAATGAACTAAGCTTTTACATGTTTGAAGTCAATATAAATCTACAGAATGATTCTATTCACCTGTGTTTTGCCACATAGTACTTTGTTTTTAGTTATTTAAATGTTTTTTTAAATTCCAGTATAATTAATATGCAGTGTTATATTAGTTTCAGGTGTACAATATAGTGATTCAAGAATTCTATAAATTGGGGCACCTGTGTGGCTCAGTCAAGCATACCACTTTGGCTTAGGTCATGCTCTCACAGTTCATGGGTTCAAGCCCCACGTCGGGCTCGGTGCTGACAGCTAGCTCAGAGCCTGGAGCCTGTTTCAGATTCTGTATCCTCCTTTCTCTCTGACTCTCCCTTGCTCATGCTGTCTCTCTCTCAGAAATAAATAAAACATTAAAAATTTGAAAAAAAAATTCTATAAATTACTCAGTGCTCATCACAATAAGTGTACTCTTAATTCCCTTCAACTGTTTCACCCATTCACCCAACTTTTCCCATCTGGCAACCACCAGTTTGTTCTTTATATTTAACAGTCTGGTTTTTTTGCTGTCTTCCCTTTTTCATCTGTTGTGTTTCTCAAATTTCACATATGAGTGAAATCATATGGTATTTGTCTTTCTCTAACTGACTTATTTCACATAACATTATACTCTCTAGATCCATCCATGCTGTTGCAAATGGCAAGATTGCATTCCTTTTTATTTGCCACATACTCCTTTACATCTTCTAAAATTGTTCATATTCTTCATCGCCTGATAAGCCTAATGCAGCATTTAGTACTTATTTCAAACTAATATCCTCACTTGAGTAGACTTCTCTGTGCCTGTTTATTCTTCCCACTATGATTCTACATCACTTCATATAATTTCTATAATAATAACTATCATTTTAATAACAATTACTTATGGCAAAAATCATTTTTCCTCTTGACTACAATATATGAGACTAAAACTTATCTTCAGTGACTAGCAAAAATATTGGCATATCTTGTGACCAAGAACAATTTCTTTTAACCATGCAGTCACAAGTGAACATTAGGTTCTGAAAGTATTTTTGACCCTCATGTAAAGTCATGTTCCCTAGCAAAGAAAGAAAATGCCTTTTAATTTACCTTTAATTAGTTATTTCTTTTCCTTCTCTGAATAACTACATGTCTTTCAGTCATCTTTGATTATTAACTCATCCCTTTGTGCAAAACTAAGATGATGATAAGAAATACTGCAGAAGGGGTGTGCCTGAGTGGCTCAGTTGGTTGAGCATCTTACTCTTGATTTCAGCTCAAATCATGATCCCAGGGTCATGGGATTGAGGACCCTGTTGGGCTCTGCACTGAACATGCAGCATACTTAAGATTCTCTCTCTCCCTCCCTCCCTGCCTCCCTCTCTTTCTCTTTCTCTCTCAAAAAATAAAAAAAATAAAATAAAAAATCTTTAAAAAAGAAAATAACAAATACTGCAGCAATTCTCACAAGCTCATTTCCAAAATATATAGTAAACTCCCTAAACTTGACAGAACAGAAAATACAGCAGCCCATCAAATGTGACAGAACTTGCAACATACCATTAAATAACAAGAGCCACAGATACTGTGAAATATAAATAATTGTCTTTCAGAGCTTGGTTTTCCAATTGTAAATAAAACCAATAGGATATATCTCCCTAGGACAGAATAAAAAACTATAGTATTTCATTTGGATCCATTATGGTTGGATTAATCAGATTTTGTGATATAGTCCAGATATCAAAACTTTAGACATAGATTATATAGCAAAACTGGATTTGAGGTTGGATCTGGCTAATAGCTAGAGTCAGGACTGCCAAGACCAGAGTCTGGAGCTAAGAGGGTCAGAAAAGAGGAAATGGAAGTCAAGGTCACTGGGGATCAATGTCACATGATCTAAGCAAGTTCAATTATGCAGAACATCGTAGTGAGCAGCAAAGAAACAATATAATAAATCAGTCTCAAGCTCCAGTGACACATGAATGCCTGTGAATATTAGCTAAATTTCTGTACCTATTATTTTCTCATCATAACATTAACCCATTTTATATATCAAAATTCTATGTTAATTTTTTAATGATTTTATAATTCATATTCCTTTGTACAGATGAGGAAAATGAGACAAAGAATTTAAGTAACTCATGCAAAACAGAATAGCTAATAAGTGCTACTCAAACACAGGCAGAATGTTTCTAGAACCTGTGTAGTTTACTATTGTTCTCTATCACAATTGTTCAAAATGGTACAAATCTATTTGTATGTGTGCTTTCTGTAATTGACAATGTAAGCTGGAGTCAGTTCCCTGGAGAAAAATGAGTATTGCATTATTGGCCAAAAGGGGAAGACAACTTGGAGATGGGGAGAAAATTAGATGTAATAGAGAGGGCTTCAAAACCTAGTTGCCTGATGGAATAAGAAAGAATGCATAATTGATGTTTCTTTAAAGTTTTTCTAACGTTTATTTATTTAATTTGAGAGAGAGACAGGGACCGTGAGTGGAGGAGGGGCAGAGAGAGAGAGGGAGAGAGAATCCGAAGCAGGCTCCATACTGTCAGCACAGAGACTGATGTGGGGTTCGATCCCATGGAAACGTGAGATGATGACCTTATTTGAAACTAAGAGTCAGATGCTTAGCCAACTGAGCCACTCAAGCAGCCCCATAATTGACTCTTTCTTAATAAATAATTACAGCTGATCCTTGCACAACATAGGTTTGAACTGTGTGGGTCCACTTGCAGGATGATTCTTTTCAATAAATGCATAAGGTGCTATGTTTTCTCTTCCTTTGATTTTCTTAGTAACATTTTTTGTTCTCTAGTTTACTTTATTGTAAGAATACAGTATATAATACACACAACATACAAAATATGTGTTAACTGACTGTTGATGTTATCTGCAAGGCTTCTAGTCAACAGTAAGCTGGGGCACCTGGGTGGCTCAGTCAGTGAAGCGTCTGACTTCGGCCCAGGTCACAATCTCACGGTTTGTGAGTTCGAGCCCCACATCAAGTTCACTGTTGTCAATAGCAGAGCGCATTTCAATCCTTTGTTCCCCTCTCTCTGCCCTACTTCTGCCCACCCCCCACTTGCACTCTCTCTTTCACAAATAAATACATATTTAAAAAACAGGAGGCGGTTTGTAGTTAAGGTTTTGGTGTGTCAACAGTTACATGTTGATTTTCGAGAGTGCAGGTGTCAGTACCCCAACCTTCACATTGTTCAAGGGTCAACTGTACTATGAAATGGCCAACTTTGTCTCTATACACACTTGGGTTTGGAACACGCATCTTGCAGTTCCTTGAGATCCAAGGAAAACAATCACCTTTAAAATTCACTTTCCTAAATTTCAAGAGGTTAATATCACTTATCTTTTAGAGTGGAGAAGATTTACATAGAATTTATTTTAAAGACCTTGCAAATTCAAGGTGTTTTTAAAAATAATTTTGCTCCTTACTCCAAAATTATTGTCATTATGGTAGTTCCATGAAACAAAATAATAAACTGTTCTAACATGAGCTACCATGGATGTCGAAAAGGTAATACAAAAAGTTAAATTCCACTGCATTAAAGTTCAAGAACAGATAAATAACAGCACTCACTTGAACGCTGATTTTTTCAAACAGAAAACAGAAGTTGTCACTTATATTGATGCAGCGCTAGAATAGAATACAGGCCTGAAACAAACCTTAGAGTCAATGCCCTACTTATACAGATGAGGACAGTGAAGCCCAGAGAGGTTAACAGACTTTCTGAAAGTCTTACAGCTGACTAGTGATAGAGCCTGGATCTGACTTTGTTTTGAGTCAAGAGAGCACACCAGAAGAATCACATCTTTGAAGTAAAACTAATAACAACAGAAGATGAGGGATAAGAATACACACAGAAAAAGATAAAGAAGGTATAAATAGATACATACATACATAAATCTTTCAAATATGGAAATGTTTACAGTTTGGTAACTATATTTTTTTCCAAGGTGCAAGTCTTAAATAAAAGTGATTTTGTTCATAAATGTCCTATAGTTCTGAGTCAATCACTTTACATATACAAATAACAATATGCATGTTAATATGAAGGAAATAAAGGATGTCAACAGCTAAGGAAAACAGGAGTCTTAATTCCAGACATGTACTTACATTGCTCTTAAACATGGAAAGAGAAGGAAGGGTGGTGGAATGAGAGGGAAAGAGAGAGAGAGAGAGAGAGAGAGAGAGAGAGAAAGAGAGAGTTGGGGGAGGGAAGGAGAAGGAAAGGGAGAGGCAGAGAAAGAGGGAGAAGGAGACAGAGAGGTAGAGAGAATATTTCCATGAGTGTGAATAATTTGTTTCTCTAAACTCACTCAACTGTTTCAAAAATGTAATACATGTTTGCCAGAATGTCAATACTTTTCAGGGACGGATGTCCCCAGCTGTCCTTCCACATCCAGCCTCAAATCACTGCCTCTCTGTGATATTTCTTACCCTTAACTCTTAAGTGAACTCTCAAAGACCATAAGCCTTTTTAAATTAATCTTAAAGTTTATTACAATGACAGCCTGGTTTGTCTAAATATGAGAAACTGCAAAACTTTTCTAGTTAATGAGAAATGAGCAGCATATTTTATCTCTAAGGTGAAACTGAATATATCAAGCATGTATGTCATTGATAACCTATTTGGTTGTGATTGCGTGCAGGACAGACACATAGATTCTATAATATATGGAACACCTACAGAATGCAAACAAAACAAAACCAAAAAAGGAGCTATGTACTGAAGACAGCTAGAAGGTTAATGTGCATATACTGAATACAATTGTTTCGCAGGACATGTTCAGTTCATGAAAATTAAAGTCGTGAGTTCCCATTCCACATTCATTTCTAAGCTCTCACTTCTAAGAAGTACATTCATCCAGCATACTTTATAAACATCACACATCCCATTCTTAGAAGGAAGAACATATATTGCTTGCTTCAATCTTAGCAAATGCCTCCACTAAGGAACCAGAGAATTTGCTTATCTTAAAATTCTTCATAATATGTACTTTCCTATTAGAGGGGAGTTATCTCTATAGAACTTATAAAAGAAGAAGAAAAGAAAAATAAGGCTTAGGGAGGAAAATATGTAGAATAATTCCACCTTAAAATCAAAAAGTATCTTACAGCAGTGCATTATTCTTTTATCACTTGGAAATGAGTTGTTACAATAATTCAGTAAAAAATTTTAAGCAGTATAAGAACAGGAACAATCTCTGGGACATGACAGCTTAAATAAAACATGCATAGCTTGCCTGTTGAAAAAGCAGTGATCACGAGTGTATTTATCAGATATGAAAATGCTATTATCTAAAACATGAGATGCTATTTCACAGTACTTTGGTAGGAAAATATGCATTTTGGATATCAGTAATCTCCAATTAATGTCAGAGTTGCCTTTCACTAAAGTTTTTCTTAACTCCATTTAATTGTAATTAGTTGATGGCATATGAGCTACTAAGCAACAATACCTTTAGAAGATTTAGAATTATGTTAAAGAGTAAACCGATGGAACAAGTAGCTCATCTTAAATGAACTACTTGAGGGGTGCCTGGGTGGCTCAGTCAGCTAAGCATCTGACTTTGGCTCAGGTCATGATCTAAAGGTTCGTGAGTTCAAGGCCCACCTCGGGCTCTGTACTGACAGCTCAGAGCTTGGATTCTGCTTCTGCTTCTGTGTCTCCCTCTCTCTCTCTGCCTTTCCTCTGCTCATGCTCTGTCTCTCTCTCCTTCAAAAATAAAGAAACATTTAAAAAAATGAATGACTTGACATTCACAGGGTATCCTGAAGAATAATAAGGGAAAAAACACATTAAAATATCCAATTAGAGGAAAATTATTTAGGCCAAAGAGAAATATAAGCTTAGGATATTTACTTTTAATAACCAATAATGACTTTTGCTAGGGAGAAAGCTACTTGTTACTAACAATAAGTTAGACTGCCTAAATAGTCACAACTTTTCAGGGCTAGAAGGCACATTGTATGTCACTTTATACAAATGATTAGTTTCATAGAATGGAAACAGAAACAGGGAGTTAAGAAAATTTCTGAGTTAGATTATAGCAATATTAATATCACATATCACACAAAATAAAAATGCATGTAGGGTAGGGATATCTGAGTGGCTCAGTTGGTTAAGTGTCCAACTCTCAATCTTGGCTCAGGTCATGATCTCATCATGGTTTGTGGGATCGAGCAGTGTGTCAGGCTCCACACTGACAGCAGGAAGACTGCTTGGGCTTTTTTCCTCTCTCTCCCTCTGCCCCTTCCTCTGCTTGTATGTGTTCTCTCTCAAAATAAATAAATAAACATTAAAAAAAATTTGAACTATAATAATGGTCTTCTACTATATTCAGTGTGTTGTCATACTTCTTCAGTCAGTGGTATGTTTAATCTTTGGAGATTAGACTAGAAGTCTTTTTCCTCCATTTCTTAAACTTCTAATAATAAAAATGAGGTTTAAAATTAAAAGTACAGGGGCACCTGGGTGGCTCAGTCAGTTAAGCAGCCAACTTTGGCTCAGGTTGTGATCTCCTAGTTCGTGAGTTCAAGTCTCACATCAGGCTCTGTATTGAAAGCTCAGAGCCTGGAGCCAGCTTTGGATTCTGTGTCTCCCTCTCTCTGTGCCCTTCCCCTGATCATGCTCTCTGTCTCTCAAAACTGAATAAATATTAAAATTTTTTTAATTAAAAGTATAAAATTTTACCTATATTTTCCCCAATTTATGTAAATAGGTAATACTTCAATTGCCTATGAAATGCAGGCTGGATTATTTTGAAGAAGAGTTTCCCTTCATGACCTTTCTGCTAAATAACATTCATTTTTATAACTTCCAGTTAAAAATGGATAAAGTAATGTCACACACATACCATTTTCTCAGCTATAATTTTCAAATGAATTGGTTCCATAAAAATCATTCCAAAAATGAATCACTGTATTTCTTCCAAATCAGCCTACATATAGTTTTAAAAATACACTATTGAATCATTACCTGTCTCTTCATTGGCTTACATCTGGAGTGACATTTATAGCATTTCCCACTTATTAAATGCTCACTCTCTAGCAATTTCAGGCTCCTCTGTGTAGAATTATAGTGATTAATGGCTTCATTCTGACATGACCCTCAATCACAATGGAACAAAGTTCATTAGCTGCAAGATTGTGCTCTAAATTTTCATATCAGTACAGAAATAGAATTAAAGTATCTTTCAAACAAACTTTACTCAAATATATAGTTTCATTGCATGCAATATCAAGTGGAACATCAGTCAGCCATATGGCAGCTACTTTGTGTTGTATTAAAAGAAACATGGTAGTTGGAATAATAAATTCTGCTTTCAAGTAACATTTTTGCCACTTGCAATGCTTTGACCACATACAATTTTTTTTCTGCTTACACATTTCAAATATTTTTATAAGAAGTAATGATATCTTATAAATACAAGAGACACAATTGGATGATATGATTAATACAAGTATAAAGGTTTTCAAAGGTTTTCAAACTATCTAAAACTTGCCTAGAAAATAAAAGTTCCACGATAAATAAAATCTCATTAACCAGTATGGATCATATAATGTACATGAAATTACTTATCCACCCATAAATGTCTAAAGTACTACCTTCGTCCTTATAAAAGAGTTCTCAATAAATAATAATTGTTATAAAACAATGAAATGGTACCTCATTTATTATGGTACTGATATTCCAAGACACATGGTTAGGAATAAACTATGAAAAGAAATAGATGTAAATGAGAAAAACAGAAAAAAAAAGAAAGAAATGCATAGCACATGAGACGTAGTTATTTCCATTACAGTGAGAGAGAGTAAAGGGAAGTAAAGGAAAAATTCCATAATCCTTGGAAGTAAATCTGGGACTATTAAGTATTGACAGTTGGCATTTATGCATAAAGACCATAATGTCAGGTTAGAACAACATGGTAGATACTGATTAGCATAGGCATGATGGTACCATGAAGAGAGCTACAGTTATAGACATACTTGTATCACATGGAAAGGGATGATAATTTGGATTGTAATTTTTAGACAGGAGAGTCCACTGTTCTAGATTTGAGCAATGCAATCGTGTAGATTACTGCATCAAATTACTGATTCAGTCCTCCCAAAAAGATATACTGTATTAAAAGTATTTACTTCCCTCCCAACTGTTAGTGGGCTCTGTCATGTGTCTTGTTTGGCTTAATGGAGTGCGCATTCTCTGCTTAACTTTGCTCATTTGACCTGTGGCTTGTGAGATATTAGCAGGCATGAAGAAAGCAGTGTCTCGATGGGCTTGAGTGTTGGACATATCCAGTAGGCCTCCCTGGACATCATGAGCAGAGCTTCCCCTATGCACTGAAGCACCATCTGCAGGTCCAGAAGAGTCCTTACTAGAAAGTAAGTCCACCAGAACCTTCATCATGGTCTTTTATCCTCCCAAACTGAGAGAAAATAAATTTATGTTGTTTAAGCCAGATAGTCTATGGTATTTTGTCAGCCTCGGCAGACTACTATACATGAAAATAAGGTCATCTAAAGAAAACGTGGGTTTCCTAGCAGAAAAAAACAAATGAAAATAAACAAAAAATATGCTGAGCTGTTGGGAGAGGGTAAGCATAATATGAAGTGGGTGGCAGAAGAAAGCAGCTTTGATTAATGCTGCCTCCTCAAAGTCACAAATGAAGCATCTATGCTTTATGCTAATTTTTAACTCCTTTTTACCTGCCTGTCCTCTATGAAGATTACGGATAGTAACTCACTTTCAAGTTTAAATTTGGCTAGCAGGGTAACATACCATCTCTCCAACAATCTCCCCATTATCAAATACTTCCAGGTAAAGTAAGAAGGAATGTGCATAATTCTAATCACCTTTTAAAAGCACCAGACTTTCTGGAAAATAGAATAAAGACAGGAGGAGAGTCCATATCTATAAGATTATTTTCACAAGATGTTGATAATTACAACTGCGTATGGGAAATAAACCTAGAATATATGGATTCTGGGGCATAATTTCCTTGAATATGTCACATAAAATAGGTTACTATCTGAGGCATAAAATGAAGATATTTCATGAACTAAAAGCTACCCATTGTATTTCATTAATAAGGAAGGATGTATAGAATGTTCCTCAATGTGCCAGAGATTTTCCTGTTTAGACTGTATATCTTGATTGTTTGTATCCTTGAAATTATCAGGAAAACCTAACACTAGACAACATCTCTGATTTGTGTGAATCTGATCTGACAATCTTTTCTCATGTGTTACCTCATTCCATACTTTTCATCGCTCTTTCTGTCCCACTCTACAATCTAGAAGACAAATATTTATAGACTACATCTATGTCAGTTGGTTGGCCAATGATGCCACAGACAGGATTTTAGAGTGTAGGGCTAGAAAAAAAGTGACATATTGATACTCACACCTGCCACCGCCATTGTCTCCCTGCTATGCAGTGGGTCTGACAATGGCAATGTTGTGAGGTACCAGCTTTGTGAAACAGCAAACTCTTCCATGGTTTATTTCCAGCCTTCTTGACTCCTATTCCTTCCTCTTGCTCTTTAGGTCTAGATGAAGTAAGTTTTCTGATGTGGCTGCTTTGTAGACTCTGGGTCTAAAGTTCTCTCTTGGCCCAGCAAGAGAGCAAACAGACACAGGACTAAAATGAGAGAGGCCAACGTCCAGGCGGAGACAAGAGCCCCAAATAAGGGTCTTTCCCCCATTTGTATTAAGATCAGAAGGCTAACAAGCATGATGGGCATGCACAAAGAGACAATGAAACTGTGAACATTAACTCATGGGCATGAGGGAAAGGGGGTTTTGAAGATATGAAGTGTTAGGGATTTGGGTCAATATAAAACAAAATCCTGGCTCTGGGAGGGAGGTTGTTTACAGCTGGCATGAGGCTCCACTTCTGATGACCTAACCTGGCCTAGGGGTCAAGAAAGACAGAGCATGCTACCTCAGGGTCAACAAGGTACCTTTCTTTTGCTAATTAACTCCCCTCTGGGCAACTTCACACTGCTGTAGTTTGAAGTTCTGTTTTCCTGTTTTTGTCCTTCCTTCCTCTGAAAGGAGCTTTCTGATATTGTACTAAACCGGGGAGCCTTTCTCCCTGAATACCTGATCTTGTTTACCTCATTTTTGATGCTTTCATCCTGAGGCTTTTCTATTCCTAGACCTTTGTCCTATACTGGGGGCCTTAGCCCTGTTTACCTAATCTTGTTTATCTAAACTTGGGTGTATTCAGCCTGTGGCTTTCTCATTCTTTATGGCTCCTTAACCCATTGGTGCAAGCTCAGGGAATTCCTAAACTTATTCCCCACACTGCTTCACATTTTTTGTTGGATACTTTATCCCTGTCCATACCTCTGTAAACCGCCTAACATCAAATATTTCAGTGTGAGGCCCCATTTCCTGTCAGGATCCCAACTTCTACAACCGTCAGTGAAGTTTTCTATAAACTCAAGATTTCTTCCTAGTAATATTATTTCCTTTAGTTTCTGCCTAACTTCTATCTAGACTAAAAATTTTTTTGAAAGAGAATTTTAGTCTGTGTTTAGCAAAGATTTCAAGCTTTTTGTTGTCAAATAACTATATCTACACATGAGATAATTTACTTAAACTATATTCTTGAAAAATGACAGTGAACTCAGGATTCATGAAACTGGAGACAATGAAGCTAGTTCAGCCTGGAGGATTCCTGAAGAAATTTTCCTTCTTAAATACTCTACTTTTTATATTTTTATACTTTTAAAGAGTGTCCTTGAATTGCTTCAGTTTTTCTAACTCACATTCATAAATTATTAGAACCGGAGATGTCTTACAGGTAATCCTGTCAATAACTTGAACTGCATACAAAGAAACTCTGACCAGGACTGAAGGATAATTTGCTTCAAATTCCATGAGTCATGAGCAGCAAAGTCAGGTCTGGTTCTCTTTCTCTCAATGTACCACTTATATCGATGGGAAAGAATTTACATAAATTCCTGTCTATAAATTTCTCTGTACATAAAATTGTTATATCTTTCTTTTCTTTTTTTTTTTTAATGTTTTATTTATTTCTAGGAGAGAGAGAGAGAGACAGCATGAGCAGGGGAGGGTCAGAGAGAGAGGGAGTCACAGACTCTGAAACAGGCTCCAGGCTCTGAGCTAGCAGTCAGCACAGAGCCCGACGAGGGGCTCGAACCCACGAACCGCGAGATCATGACCTAAGCGAAAGTCGGACGCTTAACCAACTAAGCCACCCAGGTGCACCTGTTATATCTTTCTTATAGGGTATTTGTTATGAATAAGAAATATAAAGTGTAGAGAACTACGCCTGGTATGATAAGTAATCAAAAATGTTTATTACTATTGATATTACAAACCACTTGAAAAATGAGGCATCGCTCTTGTTTAAGTTATAAATAATTTGGCATTGAAAAATGTTCATTAAAACGTAAAGTTCTCCGAATGTGTGAAATGAATCAAAGATACATTCTTTTTCTGCACCAACCTTTCAAGGTTTTAGTAGTATTTGCATGTTTTAAATATATGGCAGAATCTTAGACTACAAAATCAATTAGGATCTCAGGGTTGAGGCATAGTAAATTGTGGGAAGAAACCCTAAGGATACCTGATGTGAGTTGAATATTGATTAGGGTTCAGAAATTGAGAAGATGTAGAGGAAGAAAACAGCCATTTAAGTAAGAATAAAACCATAGACAAAGTCATATAATTTCATCCATCCATCCATCCATCCATCCATCCATCCACCCATGCATGTATTTATTTACTCCACAGATATTAGGTACCCATAATGTAACAGACATAGTTCTAAGTAGGGAAATATACCAGTGAACAAAACAAAAATTCCCTTGTTATAGAATCATATGCTACGAGAGGAAATAGTCAATAAAGAAACATACAATCAAATATATGCCAGATGAGAACTACTACAGAGAAAATAACACAGTGTCAGAGCATATGAAATATATTGGGTGAATCTGTTAAGTAGAAGCTAGACATGAGTGATGGGAGGAACAATGGAAGGCAGAACCCAAGTCCTTGAAGGGGAATGAGAGAGACATGAGCTGGAGGCAGGAAGGTGATAAATGAAGTATACATTATAAGCCCAGGAGCACAACATCCTGACCACAATATCTTGTGGCCTCCAAGACCTTGGGGTTGACAGACCAAAGAGCTACAGGTGCAGAACAAGGGATCTCCTCTTCCACCTCTGCTCCAGGGTAACCCATAAACTCATTATAATGCATTGGCATTACAAGAACAGTCCCATCCAGAAGGAGAAAGATGGTCATGATGGTTCACGTACAGAACTTGTAAGATTTTAGAGACCACCCCACTGCATGTCACAGCTCCTTCCAGCCCAGAGAGATCCAATAATATCCAATTCTAAAATAACCTAGGGACCAGTCCCAACTACCTGCTCTCCCATCTTGAGAGTGCATTTTCACTTTAATAAACTGCTTTGTGCTTACTACTTTCCTTCTGTCTTTATTCTGAGTGCAGATCCCCAGTAAATCTCATTGTGAATCCAATGACCAAGACCTCCATTTGCACAATGCAGACTCTCTTACATGAAGAACTGTTATGTTCAGTGCTCACGGATGCCCTCACTGACATACTACATTTGAGCAGAACCAGATGAAGCGACATAAGGATCCACAGAATTTCTGGATGAAAGCTGTGGCAATGGCAAAAGGTCCATGCCTACAGGGCTAGTTCTGTGTGGTCCTGGGCACTATTTCAAGGAGTCCAGGATAGAACCAATGGTCTGTAATCTGTCAATGGTTTTGACAGGATACAATTCTCTTCATTTTAAACCCATATTGGTCCTGTTCCTTTTTAACATAACTTGAGGGACACATGGTGGCTCAGACTCTTGATTTTGGCTCAGATCATGATTTCATGGTTTTGTGAGTTCAAGCCCCACAATGAGCTCTGCACACTGACCACAGAGAGCCTGCTTGGGATTCACCTTCTCCCTCTCTCTCTGCCACTCCCTTGGTTGTGCTTTCTCTGTTTTCCCCAAATAAATAAATTCATTCATTCATTCATTAATTTAAAAATATTAAAATACTGTGAGTTTTATGCTTCATTTTTTTCCTGCTGTACAATTGGAATCAGAACAGTAGACCTACAAAAATGAAAATATGAGATCAGTTATTTTATTGATTATATCTGTTAAATTATTAAGAAGACATCAGCATTGGTAGAAAATAGGATTCACTAGGTCATTTTCATAAAATGACAAAAGTTTAGCAAAATGTTATTCAAATAATCAGCTTGGGATCACCTGGAGTAAAGTGCATAATGAAGGCAAGGCTTTGGCAGACTCAATACCCCTATTACAATCTATTTTGAAGCCAAACAGAACAGGGTAGGGTGGTAGGTGAATTCCTAATTCTGGCATCATTAGAATCTTAAAAAAAATAAATAAAAAGCTTAGAGTTTAATACTCTGCTTAGAAGAAATGCTTAGAGTATCATGACTATTATGACCTACTGGAAAAAAATGTTGATCTCTTATAGCCATAGGATGATATACTTGAAAACCAGTGAAATTTTTTCTATATGTAGCTGTATTACAATTTAGGTTAAATTAATAACATTACAAAATATCCTATTTGAAAGTTAGAGACCAACAAGGAAATAATAAGATCTTGAAAAAAGAAATGGAAAATGAATTTAAATATCACAAATAAAACTCTCTGAATGTCTTACCAACAGCACTAATCATCATCTGTGTGATTTGTCTTGCCTCATTTTACAATCATCTGGAGTGGGTACCCAACTAAAGAACAGCAATTCTCTTCATTCTCTAAGATCATCACCCCCACTCCCTCCAGATTATAATGGGACTCTCATCCTCGTCTTCTTCACTTAGGGGCACAATTCAAAGTCTGACACAAGAGTAGATAGATGGCATATGAAATATAAATGACAAAAGTCTGCTCATTTCTATCAGCATAATTTGTGAAATATATGTTGGAATGTATTCTGGCTCTGTTAAATAAGAAATAAGAGAACATAATACCAGATCAGAAAACACTTACACATATGAGTGAACTCACTAAAGTTTTGGATCCATTGTGTTAGCCCAAGTAACTGGAAATGATTAAGTTTTCTGGTAATTGGCTGAAACCTATAATGATCAGTGGCCTAAAACAAGCTAAAGACTTAAGTAGATATGATTTTATTTAACAAAAACCAAGATCCAACTATGTGCTGTCTATAAATACCAACCTTAAATATAAAGACACCTAAAATAAATGCATGAAAGATATATATCATGCCTACAAATAATCAAAAGAAAGTTGGAGCTACTATACTATTTTTTGTGACTGCACACAAAATATTTGCCAAGACAAATCACATTCTATTCTGTGCCATAATACAGATACAATAAAATTTAAACAACTGAAATACACAAATGTTTCTTTAACCACATGGAATTAAATTAAAACTTAATAATGGAAAAATCTCTGGAAAGGGCCACACCGTTGGAAAGTAAACAATATCCTTCTAAATAGCCCATGGGTCAAATAACAAATCACAAGGGAAATGAGATGATTCTTTGAAATAAATGAAATTTTAAAAACGGCATACGAAAATTTGCAGGATGCATCTAAGGCAGTATTCTAAAGGAAATACATCACATTAATTAGGAATGAAAAGAGGTTAGAGACTAAAACCACAAGCACTATTTTTATAAAAGGAAAAATTGTGTAATTAAAGACCATTTGCTTAAAAGACGTCTGGCTAGTTCATTTATTAGAGCATGCAACACTTGATCTCAGGGTTGCGAGTTCAAGCCCCATCTTGGGCATAGGCCCACTTAAATAAAAATGACCACTTGCTTGGAAAGACATAGTTTGAGCCCATGTTTCTGAAATACCACCACTGTGTGTCAAATGGGTTATTTTAAAATGAGGATTAAGCACTGTCTTAATATTTTCCTAAAACTCAGAAATGCAGTGATAATAGAAGAGAAAAAAGAAGTTCTAAAGTGAAACATAGGATGCCTAACCAAAGCAATGTCTTTCATTCCAGTTGATGTAGTTGATGGTAAATATTTAGGTAGGGAGTTAGTGTTTCCAAAATTAATGCTCCCCAACTGACCACATCTTTAGGAAAGTCACATCCCCCTGAAACTTAGTTTCTGCAAGTATAAAGTGAATGAGTTACATTTATTAAAATATGTAGTCCCATCTATCTTGAAAACTGTATATATTTGTTTGACAAATATTATCACACTCTTTATAACATGTATTTTATATGTTGATGGAAATACAAAGATGTTTATGGTCCCTTTTCTCAAATTGCTTACAATCTATTGCATAAAATAAACCTTACCCAAGTAATAGAAATGCAGATTAGTCTGTGATATAGGCTAAAATGTAAGTTTAATCCAAATCCTGATAATCATAGAAGAAAGAACTAACATTTTTCTTAGGATAGGTCACAGAACTATGAATATATTTATTGGCATTACCATTGATTTGGTAACCTCCTTACCAAACACAGCTTTTCTTCATATTCTCCATATTAATAATTGACACCCAATCTTTAGATGTCCATGGATTTATGATATGAAAATAAAATCAGTGTCACATTACATCATGCTCTAAAGTCAGGTCTTCTACAGGATAGTTACCTAAGAGGCAGTGAGGCCAGTTGGTCTAAAAAATGTGAAAACTATTCACTAGGTCTCCAATATCTAGAAATACAACTGCTCCTTCAAATATATATATCAAAGTAATGAGGTTTTATATGAAGTGCCTCTTTAGATTGTTTGATGTAGTGCAGCCAGAATGATGTTTCTAGGCAAGTATTCTGGGTCAAATTACACCAGAGCACATTTGGCCTAGAAAAAAAAATAGTAATTAAGCTTTGTCAAAAACTCATCAAAGCCTGCTATCAGGACACATATAGTAACTATTGGGAAGAGAGCAAAAGAAGGTTTCACAAATTCCTGAAAATTTAAGTTTTAACTTGTAAAACCTGGTATAATTTTCTCTGCTTTGCTCCAGGACTTAAATTTTACACGTTTTTTTTCTTTTCCTACTGTCCCTAGGCAATGACTTGCTGTGGAATAACTCCTCTTGGTAAGGGATGTGCCCGTGAATGTAACAACAGGAAACCAAGCAAGGCCTCCTAGTGCTAGCCATTTTTTGCTTTCCTTTCCTGTGGTTCATTAAGAAAAAATGAGTATTTGCTACATTTGGGATTTAGAAACATTGGAAAACACATTTACATTGATCATTAAGTCTTAATCCCTAAGTGAAAATTAAAATAAAATGCCCAGTTTCTTCAAGTCATGCTATGCTATTAAACAATATGAAGCACAATTTCAAGCTGCAGGAAAATGGGATGAAGCAGGTATATGTTTTATTTTCTCCATGTGACTCCAGTATTATCGTTTAAAAAAGGATGCTGAAAATAACCAGTCATTTTAAAGTAATTTAAACATACCCTAAACTGAAAATTCAATATGCCCTTGAGCTCTCCATGATCCATTTCAAGCTTTCTAAGTCTATTTTTTTTAAAAAATACCAAAGAATGTAAAGGCCATTTCCTAAATGGCCCCACCAGACTTAACAGAGGATGAATTCAGCATGTAGAATGAACCCAAGAAGATATCTCAGAATAAGCATGGCCTCTGAGGCAAATCTTGACTATTAAAGATTCAGAAATCTAGAATATAAAATTTGTACAGCAGAGTTTTGAGAAGCTGCTAATAAGGACACTAATGATTTTAATACTTATTAAAATGCAATACAGTAAATATTTATTATAAGTGACCACCTCAAAAATTTTTCAAGATATTAACATCAATGTTTCCCAAAGTGTGGATAAAGAACACTGAAAACAGACATTGGGCCATTGTTTATAATTTCACCACGTATTTATAATTCACATCAAAATTTGAGAACATTAGTCTACGTTGTATGCATTAGGAAGCTAACAGAATAATAGCCACTTGCCCAAAGAACAAATAAAATCAGGATTCCAATTCTATTTGACTTCAACACTTTCTCTTCTATATGACTCAGTCTCATGTGTGACTAAAAGAAATTAAAAAAATGCTTCTCTTTTGCTGTTTATTCACTAACATATGAAGTATGCTCCTATCAGTCTTCATGGAAGTCTCTATGGACATTGAACCTTGGAATTGAAAGAATTCTAACTACCTAATCCTTATACTACCTACCCCTCATAGTTCCAATGCTTTGAATATGAATATTTTTTGTTATTCAATGGTACAATATACTACTTCTACATGTGACTCCTATTTCTAGATACTGTACTTTTCAAAAAGAGTTAATTTTGTATTTAATTGAGATGCTCTTTCTATTGCTATTTCTAGTGGATAAATTTAATTCTGCTGTGAAGGCATATATAGATCTGTAACACCACTGGTATTACCTACTATATTTAAACTGGTCTTAACTAACTTCTTCACCAGTGTACTGAATTTCTAACACCCAGTATTGTTACTGATATGTGACACTTAAATTAATTCATGAGTGCCCACTACTAAGTAGTAATTCATACAATGCTTCTACTCACAAACTAATAAGAACCTTGTGAGGTTTAATCATTCTGTAGTCTTTGGGCATTGTAAAGACATAAGTTGTGTTAGCTCTTTCACTGATCATTTCATCTCTCCTACACAAATGTCAAAAACGCTCAGCTTGGCCACATAGTACCTACTAGAGAGACCCAATAATAGTATCACTGTAAGTATATAAGACAGAACCCAAACATTCAATGATTTATGTGAGATTTCACCATAGGTCCAAATGTACACTAACAGATACAGCTTTGTTTCTTATAGATGGAAACACCTCTGGGACTTAGAAAATGTTTATGACTTCCTAAAAGTCCTTTTCCCAAGAACCCAGGCCATTTTGTCTATATCTAGATTTATGTCAACATGTGATATTTTAGTAAATGAGCATATTGTGAGATTGTGCTCTCAATTAGGGGAATACATTTATCTAGGAGCTAAAATGCAAATTCTAGTCTGGAAGTCAACTCATATGGAAGGATTTGGTTTATTTTGATTCTTATTACTGCTCCTCTCCATATCCCCTCCCTACTCACAGAAGAATAGTAAGGGAAATTAAAAAATAAAAGTTGACAAAATTATCACCCAGTAATTTAAAGTGGTGTCATAAAATAATGATTACAAAAATAAACTATAACCTTTATCAGGAACTTGCTATGTAGCAGGTGCTATGAATGTTAATTTCATATCACTCTCTGAATGGCCTATTTGTATGGCACTGTCCACTTTTATCTTTATTTATTTATTTTGAAAGAGAGAGAGGGAGAAGGGCAGAGAGAGAGAGAGGAAGAAAGAGAATCCCAAGAAGGCTCTACACTACCAGCATGGAACTGGATGTAGAGCTGGAACTCACAAACCACAAAGTCGTGACCCAAGCTAAAATCAAAAGTAGGAGGCCCAACTGACTGAGCACCCAGGCACCACAGGTATTATCTATTTTAAAAGATGATAAAAATTAGGCTTAGTCACCAAGCAAAGAAAAAGCATTAGAACCCAAATCTCAAATGATCTTTCACTATACCATTCTCGCTCTGTGATGTGCTGCATAAGAATGAAGAGATTTCTAATCTCCATCTTATAATAAAAAAAAAACCTTCTCATTTTTATCTGCAATTTACATAATTAATTCTCTTGTGCTGTTGTTAATATAGCAGAATTTTTCAGGGGCCACATTTTATTGGTACTTTATACATAACTGGATGATAATGCAGCCTCATTCAGAATTAGTTAAAATTTTGAGATAATGTTTGAAGAGATTCTCTAGGTATTCTAAAAAAAAATAGCATTTCTAGATAAGAAAGCTCCAGATTGGTGGAAATAGTATCAAGAAACTCCCAAATTAAAATAAACTACCACAATGAGGTTGATATACATGTTTGAGTACACATTTTTGTCTTTGAAACTATATCTATTCAGCAAGACGTTTTCTGTACTGTACAGAAGTCAGCATCACTGCAAATGGCATAATGGAAAAAAGAAAACTAAAGATTTTTTGATTTGTAGGGAAATAAAAAGTTTGCTTTATGGCTATCCCAGCAAGACACTGGAGTGACTTTGAAAACAGAACACCTGTAGTCAAGTCCTATCTCCAGCACTTCTAATGTGAGGCTCTAGCCACCACCTTGCATTATCTAAATACTATTTGTTTCCTTTAAGTAAAATAGGGATAAGATTAAAATTTATATTCTGGGCTTTGTGAGGTTCAAAAGAGATCAAGTAGTACCTGTTTCCCAACTTATTTGTCTATTGGAATCACTTGGAGAGCTGTAAGAACTATCTTATGTATCCACCACTAGATATCCTGGCTTAATTGGTCTAGTGTGTAACCTGAGAAGTAGAGATTTAACAAGATCCTCAAGATATGTACGGCAACTACTGGTCTACTAACATGCTGATAAGCACGTGTCTCAACATATAATGCTTCTATTATTATTACTGATAATACCAGATGTGTAACCTTGAGCACAGCGCTTAGCCTGTCTGAAATGGGGTTTCAGCATATGTAAGATAAAAATAAAAACATGACTATATTTACTAGGTGCCCAGTAAAATGCCTGGATAGGAACACAGAGGATATATATTATTTTCCCCCTTTGCTTCCAAATTATCTTGTGGATATTATTTATATGTTATAAGAATTAATAAACCAGGAACCAATCTGAATATAGGGCTCTGGGTTCTATGCAAAGCATATAGCAGTATATCCACCGTACACAATTTATACTCGCTATACTGAAAGAATTATTCCTTAATGCTCTAAAATCTCCTGCCTCTATACATTTGCTTACATAGTCAAAACATCCTTTTTAAAATAATACAGCTCAAATGCTCCTTGCCAAAAGCCTTCCTTACCTCCTGTTATTCCATTTATGGAAGTAAATCACTCTGAATGTATAAATCAATTTCTACCTCTCCTTGACATTCACATGTTCTATTTTGTATTACATTTGTATGTTTTCAATCCTTAAGATTTAAAAGCAAGATTCTTGATTAATTCAGTTTTTGTATCCTCTTTGGCAATTAGCACAGGATAGGAGCTTAACTGGAAACTTATTTATTACAAGTTCCAGCCTAATTTTATTTAAGCACCAACAGTTTCCAACAGCAGACATTTCCAATTTTGTCCACATACTGAAGACAGAGTTTCAGTGTATCCAAGAGGATCATTGACAGTTGCTGTTTTTCAAGTGAAATCATCTATAAGCTTGATTGTCTCAAAGTCCTAGAACTTTATCACATTTCTGGGGTATGGCAAAACACTGGATACAGCTTCATATGTTATGAGACGATCTGCTAGTATCATTAAAGGAATAAATCTCATTTCCTTCAACATGATGCTTCTGTATCCCAGGTTTTATTTATTTGCTAGAAAGAATTCTATAGGAGCACTTCCTGACTTCTTTTTCCAACAATATTTGTGTAATGATTATAGGAACAACAGATTGCTAAACTGCTAGATATCTATCAGAGAGGTCATCTTCAGAAAAGCCCTAAATCCCAATCCAAATTCTTAGTGGAAATCCCACATACTTCTAATAGAGTCAATTTGCTCTCACACTTGTTAAGAAAATTTTACATGTTGTATGTCATATATAAATATACAGTTTCATAGTGGCATGAACTAGCATTTTAAAGTGATTAAATTTCTGCCTAAATGCTAAGGGCTATTAAACTCTTGTTGAATTAATTTTACATCTTGAAAATTCTATTGCATGGGATATGGATTTTCTTCCTTTGTTAACTAAACTTGAAGAGTTCTTTGTTCTAGGGCAGTTACTGTGGTAGTTAGAATAATGATCCTCCAAAGAAATTCACACCTTAATCTCTGGGATCTGTTAATATGTTATTTTAAATGGTAAAGGGATTTTTCAGATGTGAATAAGGTAATGGACCTTGAGATAAAGTGATTATCTTGGATTATCCAGGTGAACACAATTTATTCACTGAACTGAGGTCTTTTTTTGTTTGTTTGTTTGTTTTTTGTTGTTGTTGTTTTTTGTGTTTTTTTTTTTTTTGGTTTCTTTGTTTTTGTTTTTGAGAAAGAGAAGGCACATGTGAGTGTGGGAGGGAGGGGAAAGAGAGGGAGAGAGGATCCCAAGCAGGCTCCACACTGTCACTGTGGAGCCTAAAGTGGGGTTCGAACCCACAAATGGTGAGATCATGACCTAGCCAAAACCAAATCTGACGCTTAACCAACTGAGCCACCCAGGTTGCCCCTATTCACAGGACTCTTTAAAATTGGGAGGATTATTTCCAGTGGGAGTAAGAGAGATAATAGAAGAGGTAGCAGAGATTTCAAATGTGAGAGAGACTCTATCTTCCTTTGTTGGCTCTGAAGATGGAAGAATGTAAAGAGTCAAGGAACATGGGTGACCTTTAGAAGCTAGGAATGGCCCTCAGTAGACAGCCAGCAAGGATATAGGCTCTCTCTCCTATAACATCCTGGAACTGAATTGTGCCAATAAGCTTAATGGAGGGCACAGATTCGCCACTAAAAACTTCCAGAAAGCAACACAGCCTTATTGATTTTGATTTTAGTCCATGAGAGCCATGTCAGACTTCTGGCCTACAGAACTGTAAGATAATATCTGTTTTAAACTGCTTGTGGTAATTTCTTATTGCAGCATTAGAAAATGACTACACTTTGTTGTGGCTCAAGAAAGAATGAAATAGAAAACTTTTTAAAAGACAAAAGACATTTAAAAAAATTAAAAAAAAGAAAATGAGGCACCTGGGTGGCTCAGTAGGTTAAGCATAGACTTCAGCTCAGGTCATGATCTCACAGTTTGTGGGTTCGAGCCCCACATCTGGTTTTGTGCTCAAAGCTCAGAGTCTGAAGCCTACTTTGGATTCTGTGTCTCCCTCTCCCTCTGCCTGTCCCCAGCTTGAACTCTGTCTCTCTCTCTCAAAAATAAACAAATACTTAAAAAAATTTTTTTAAAGGAAAAAAAATAGTTATAACAAATAGATTGGTTAAAGGTAAAATATGATCTGACTGCCATACTGCACAAAAATATTAACATAGAAAAAAATATATATATAGTAAATGTATATATATACATATATATATATTTACTAGGGTCTTATATATTGAATTACATCAAAATCTTAACTTTAAAATTATATCAAGTATTTCCTAATCATGTTGGTATTTATTGTCACCCAAAGTGATTATTTTCCAGTATAAATTATATTTCTTGCATAGCAGGGTTTTATTTTAAAATTGTATGTTTCTCCACAGGTAGAAATCTTACCCATTTTCACGACTATAGTCCCCAGAATGCTTAGGACATAACATGTGCTCATTACATTTTCTCAGTGAGTCAAAGAATGTTTTTTTGTAATATCTCACTGTGAATGAGGTATCACCCTAAAGTTTTATTAATAAAGGTGTGGCATTAAACATAAAATAAATATGTCCTCCTGAAGAATATTAAATGCTATTCTAATAGGTGTCCTTTTGGAAAGGTGAGGAAACAAGTGCCACAATTTTTTAAAATTTACCTAAGTAAGAGTAGGCGATGCGCAAAAAATGACAACTACCTAGCCCTCTTGATAGGTCTTGTCCCACAGTAAAAATAGATATATCACAATATTTCAGCTTGATCCCAAACATTGAGATCATCTAGTCAAATCTGGATGATTTGACTAAAGCATCATAATCCTAAAGCAAATTATTATTATTATTATTATTACTATTACTATTATAAACTAGCATCTTGTACAGGCTTGCCTTAAAAGAAAGAACACACAGATTACTTTGATATTCTGATTTTAAGTACAGATCTTTTTATAAGTATTGATAAATAATTGAATTATTCATAAATCAGTATTTTCTATCATTAGAAGTATAGAAATCTTAGAAAATTATATGAAAGAGATGGGTCATCTTTTCAACGAGTGAATTTAAGCACAAAAATCTACAGACAATGCAAGGAAAATTATAATCCTCCAGAAGTATTTTCATGTATGTTAATTAGAAATAAATTAATTAGAAATAAATCAATCTAATGTATAGAATAGTGACTGCAGTTGTAATAATATACTATTTGAAATTTGCTGAGAGTGTATATCTTAAACATTCTCAACTTTTCCCAAAAGGTAGCTATATGAAATAATGGATGGATGTTAATTAACTTGATTATGGAAATCATTTCACAATGCATACATATATCAAATCATGTTGGACTCTTTAAATATTTATGATTTTATTTGTCAACTGTAACCTAATTAAAAAAAGAAAAATAATAAATAGATATTGTGCAAAGAGCATCACATACTTATATTTTTCTGTAAAATAGGTATTATAAAAAGCTGTTTTAGGAGTGATAAATATAAGGACTCAGAGGTAGAAGGAGGAAGTGGGATAGGTGATGACAGGAGGCTTAAAATTTTTGAGATGTTTTTCTAGGGTACCACCTTCTGTGTAGAAGAGAATGAAAACTAAGGATTTAATTACTGATTTGTTTTTCCATTCAAGGTCAGGCTGTATAGTGACCATTTAAAATGGAAAAAAAATAGTAACAATGCATTATAAGCTTAAATAATATACATAAAAGTAAAAATTATGAAAAATAGGACAAAGGATAGGATGGAGGGAAATGAAGTATGTTCTTGCAATATGATTAGTCTGTGTATACAGTGGTATAATATCATAGAACATTGGGTTCTTATACATTATAGATGTCGATTGTTGTCAGAGAGCCTTAGGACCACCTTAATGTTCAATAATTCACTAGAAGGACTCACAGGACTCAGCATATGGTCAGTCTTGCAGCTAAGACTCATTATAACAACAGAAAAAAGGATCAATACTAAATTAGCAAAGGGAGGTCACATGGGATGAATTCTAGAGAAAACCAGGTGCAAGCTTCGAAGAATCTTCTCCCAGTGGAGTCACAAAGAATGCCACTTAATTCTTCCAGCAACAAATTGTGAAAATATATGTGAAATGTTGTCTATCAGGAAAGCTCATTAGATGCTAAGTGTCCAAGGATTTTATTGGAAGATGGCTGCATGGCACCCTCTATCTGTCTTATTCCAAAATTCTAGACTCACAGAAGGAAAACAGGTCTTCAGTGCCCATTGTTTTGTATGTACATAACTATGATGCATAGTGAGCTACTCTTATCAGAGAATGAAGAAAATCTTCCTGACATCCAAGTTGTCAGTTAGTAACCAAGGGTAAACCTAGCAAGCATGCCATTCTAAGGACAGCAGTCTGAGGACTGCTAGGTTAGAATTTTTTTTTTTCTGCACAATTGTAAACCCTAAGGCACCAAATTAAAAGAAAATAGATTAGCTAATAAGCCAAAAGTAAAGATAAAAATGAATCATCAAAAACACTCATAAAGAAATATATGAAAAGAGAAAAGGGAAAATAAAGATGAGAAGGAACAGATAGAAAAATCTGTAAATGGCAGATTTCAATCCAATACTTTAATCAATTTATTTAAATAAGCATAGTTTTTTTTAAACATTTATTTATTGTTGAGAGATAGAGACAGAGCATGAACATGGGAGGGGCAGAGAGAGAGGGAGACACAGAATCTGAAGCAGGCTCCAGGCTCTGAGCTGTCAGCACAGAGCCCTATGTGGGGCTTGAACTCACAAACCGGGAGATCATAACCTGAGTTGAAGTTGGACACTTAACCGACTGAGCCTTCCAGGTGCCTCAAACAAGCATACTTTAAATCTGTGCTGTCCAATACAGTAGTCACTAGACAAGTCTGACTACTGAGTACTTGAAATATGTCTGGTGTTAAATGTAAAATATTTGTATGTTAATAAGTCATAATATGTACATCAGATTTTGAGAACTTAGTAATGAAAATAACTTAGTAAGTTTATAGTGATTATATGTTGAAAATATATTTATTTTGTTGTTGCACTGTCCCCTCTATTAGTATACAGAGTTCCCCTTTGTCTCTTGTTACAATCTGTGTTTTAAAGTCTATTTTGTCTGATATAAGTGTGGCTACTCCAACTTTCTTTTTATGTCCATTGGCATGTTAGATGGTTCTCCATCCCCTCATTTTCCATCTGGAGGTGCCTTTAGGTCTAAGATGGGTCTCTGGTAGGCAGCATATGGATGGGTCATGGTTTTTCTTGTTTGTTTGTTTTGTTTTTGTTTTTTTCTTTTTTGTTTTGTTTTTAATCCATTCTGTACCCTATGTCTTTTGATTGGAGCATTTAGTCCATTTACACTCAAAGTAATTATTAATAGATATGTATTTATTGCCTTGAATATTTTGCTTAAAATAAAATTTTATTAAAATTAATTGCACTTGTTTCTTTTTGCCTCTTTAATGCTGCTTGAAAAACTTTAAATTTCTGTTCTTGCGTTAATAGATTGCCTTATATCTGTTTTGCACAGCAACAATCTAAATAAGCAAATTAAAAGGCAGATTGTCAAGATCAATAAAAAAACAAGGTATCAACTTGAAAAGCCATTTTGAAGAAAACCTCTTCAAATATAAATACATACATAAGTTAAATGTAAAAGATGGAAAGGGATACTTGATAGACCATTATATCACCATATGTCATTATATCATTCATTTGATATAAACAAGCATTAATCAACTGAAAAATAGTGAGTGGTTATATTAATATCTGGCAAAGTAGATCTCAGAAAAGTAATGTAATTAGAGATAAAGCAGGGCATTCACATGACAATCCTACTGTATGATCTTATTACAGAGCTCTAGAAGAGGTAAAGCAAAAAAGTTGACATGGATGAAAGATCTAGTCAAATCTACAACTGAAAATAGAGAATCCAAATATCCTTTTTCTGTAATTGATAGAAAGAACCATCTGATAATTAGTAAGGGTATGGAAACCTTGAACAATATAGCAAGAACTTTGAACTAATTGACATTTATAGAAGACTCCACACAACAGTAGAATATATTGTCAAGTGCACATGGGACATTCATCAAAACAGACCATTTTTTAAGCTATAAAACAAATATCAGAACATTTAAAAGTATATTCTCTGAATAAAGTACAAATGAAAAATTGAAAACTGAACAATACCTAGAAAATAGATGAGCATTTGGAAATTAAACAACATACTTCCAAATAAACCATGGGAAAAGAAGTCCTAGGGGAACTAGAAAATATTTTGACCTAAGTGAAACTGACAGCACAACACATCAGACATGTGGGATGCATCTAATGAAGTATGTTAAAGGCAATCCATAGCATCACATGCTTATATTAGAAGCATGGAAAAAAATCATATAAAGACCTTAAAAAAGACCAAGATCAACCTAAATTAAGCATAAAGAATACTAAAGATAAGAGCAAAAATAAATAAAAACAGAAAAATAATAAGGAAAAAGCAATTAAATGGAAAGGTAATTCTTTTCGGGGCACCTGGCTGGCTCAGTTGGTTGAGTGTCCAACTCTTGATTTTGGCTCAGGTCATAATCTCATGGTTCCTGAGATCAAGCCTTGCATTGGACTCTGCACTGAGCCTGCTTAATATTCTTTCTCTCCCTCCCCCTCTGCCTACCCCACCTCTGCTCATTCTCTCTCTCTCTCTCTCAAAAAAAAAAAGGTAATCTTTGTCAATAAAATCAATAAAACTCTAAATGTATAAACCAAAAGGAGAGAAGATTATAATTATCAACATAAAAAATACAAGATGCTAGAAATGATCTGATGATGCTCAGATTTAAAACTGTAATAAGAAATTATTATGAACACTTTTACGGCAATTAATTCAATAATGTAAATGAAACTGAAAAGTTCTTTGATAAAAACTACCCAAACTCTCAAAATTAAAAAGATAACCTTCACTTTGAATAAGCCCTATATCTAATAACTGAATTTATAATTAGTAAATTCTTACAGAGAAAATTTCAGGCCTAAACATCTTCACTGATCAACTGTACCAAATATTTGGAAAAACATATATACATATATGTATATATGTATATGTATGTATATGTGTGTATATATATGTATATGTATGTGTGTTTTATTTGTAAATAATATTGTATTTATTTTATATAATATATAATTATATGTGTATTTTATTTATATTTAATTTCCTTGCATACATATTATATATATTTATATATCCTCATATATCATTTATATATACATCATTATAGATGTATAATATAGAAAAAATAATATATTATGGCCAACTAAGTTTAAGCTCAGACATAAAAGGTCAGTTAAACGTTCATATATCTATCAATCTAATCCATGTTAATGAAATAGAGGGGTATACTGTTATTTTACTAGAAGAAAAAAATCATTAGGCATAAATAATCTCTGTTCATAACAAAATCTCCAACAAACTAATAATAGAAGGATATATCTTTACCCTTAAAACACTTTCATTTCACAGGGCACTGAATGGCAAAAGATAGAAGATAGCATGTTCTGTAAAGATTGGGAACAAAGGGATGATGTCTACAGTCAACACGTCTATTCAAAATTATACTAGGGTCCTTGAAAATGAGACAAAGCGAGAAATGGGAATAAAAGAATATAGACTTAAAAGTAAGAAAAAAACCTGTCTTTGTTCATAGATGTCACAATTTCCTATTTGGACAATCTTAGGGAATCTAGAAAAAGCTACTTAAAATGATACATGAGTAGCAAAGACGCAGGATACATCATTAAACATTTTACTGTACTTCTATACAGTAATGAACAATTAGAAATTAAAGTTTTAAAACCATATTGTAGCAGGATTCTCACACAGAAAGTCGTGACACTGAAGGTTTTCTTTCCTGGAAGCAGCTTTATTAGTGCTGGCATGGCTCAGTCGGATTTGTACCCAAAGAACTGAGCTCTGAACACCACATGGCCTTGTTTTTTATACACTTTCTATTTCTTTGTCTCCTAAATATGATAACACACAAACATGCAGTCTGATTAAATGGTCTCATGTTAAAAGTTTGTGAGGGATGCTGTCACTCACTTACCTACCCTTATGCTTATGCTTTTGCGTATAGCCAGGTTGCCTTGAGGGTTTTTTTTTTTCCATGCCTTAGGGAAGGGACCCTACCACACTATCATTTATAATATTGCCAAAAATCTACAGTTTAGACAAAATGTACACGTATAATAGCTGTACAGAACATTGCTGAAGAAAATTAAAAATATCTAAATATATACAGGAATACTATGTTTACTTATAGCAAGCCTGACTATTGTTAAAGTGACAATTGTTTTCAAGTTGATCTATATATTTATTATAATCCTTAAAAATATCCTGGGAACTTGTATAAATCTGGCATATTGATTCTAATCCTTAATTGGAAAGACACAAAAATTTAAATGGTCAAAACATTTTGAAAAAGAATATTAAAATTAGTGGGCTTATTCTGCCTAAGTTCAATATTTACCATAAATCTTCCATGATCAAGACAAAATGGAATTGATATAAGAATTGAATTATAGACCAATGGGACATAAAGTACAGTGTCAAAATATACCTATATCCCAAACTTTCACATATTGTTTGTGAGAATAAAAAATGGTACAACCACTCGGGGAAACAATTTGGCACTATTTTCTAAATTTCTTTCATGCACTAAGCAGATATACCAGAAATTCTACTATTATCCAAGAGGACATAACACATACATCCACCAAACACTTGTACATGAATATTCATAGTAAATTTATTCATAATAGAAAAAAAAGCAAAGACAATGCAAATGATGAACAATAAGTAACAGACAAATAAATTATGGTGTGTTAAACAAATTATGACATGGTGGAATACTACTAATACATGAAATAGATGAATGCATCTCAAAAATATTTTACTGAGCAAAAGAGATCATGTTGTAAGATTTCATTTATATAATTTTCTAGTGACTCGTGACTACTGCATAGTGATAGAAGGCAGATAAGTTTTGCCTGGGACTAAGAATCTGAAGTTGACTTCAACAGAGGATTAGGGAGCTTCTTGCCTTAATGGAAAGATCTGCTGTCTTGCTTGTGGTAGCAACATCTATGAACACGTTTGTCACAACTATTTCCTTAAGATCTATGCATTTAATTGTATAGAAATTATACCTCAAAAGTTGAATTAAAAAACTTACCTTTGCAGCTTTTCCTTTTGCAGGAAATGATCTGGTGAAGAAGGAAACATGTAGGAAAGCAGAAAGAAAGGGAAGGCAGGGAAGGCAAGAAGTAGGGTAGGTTCAGAGAGGTCAGTGAAGCAATGGGCTTTTGATGAGGGTGAAGTTTATCTGTTTAATGTGCAGAGGTGCCAGGGTAAACAGTCATACGTTCCAGTAATTCTCATTTGATTACTTCTGTTTTCTCATCTAAACATGAGGGATGCTAGCAGCTAGAATGAGGAAATACAGGGGCAGTTGAAAGTTTGAACACAGATTTTTTTTTAAGTGTGAAACAATATTTCAGATAGTAGGAGAAAACAAACTGACCTCAGCTTTGCTGCGCAGGAACTCCCTCGCTCTTCGCTCTGTGCTTCCTTTCACTGTGATTCTTCTCCATCCTGTGCCTGGCTCTGCTGTCAGAGACTCCCTCTTCACCTTCTCAGTTTACTGCTTGATCATCACCAAGGGAAACTGAAGTGGGACTTGGGAGGGACAGGGAAGGGATATACAGGATGAGGCAGGAGTGTGCCCAACACACAGGGCACTGGGTGTCTGAGACTTCTGCCTGTTTCTCAGCCGCCTGGCAGATGCCAGGCACCAATTTTAGAGAGCGCAGGCTCCCCAAAGGTTGTGTGGCAACTGCAGACACTGGGACCAGGGAGTGGGTATGGTGTGCAGCAGGAGCTCATGAGAAGGACTTCCAAGGATGGAGTAACAAAAAAGGGCATTAAGGGGCAATAAATATCCCATTTTGACAGGAACTGAAGGGAGGAAATGGGCCTGGCTGACTTCATTAGGCAGTAAGTATCCAAGTTTCTAGGCAGACATCTCCATGCGGAGAGACAGCTCCCCAGCCCCTGTTCCTTCACCGAGCTTCAACAGAGGAGCTCTGTAGAGGTCCATTTTGGCACAGGCACCATTTCTGAACTCTCACAAACTCGGCACTTAGAGTTTTCAACTCTATCCATCCTCTAGACTAATGGCGATTTTACAGGAATCTCCTTGGTGAAACATCTGCTGCTCAGTGCCTTGGGTGTCTTGGTTTTCCTAGGGAGGAGCTGTGTCAAACACAGAGGCAGGGAATGGGAACTTCCCGTAGAGCCCCTGCTCTGGGTCCGTGAAGGAAGAGGGAACTTGAGAAGTTATGAAACTCCATGCGTCCAGAAGAAAGTCTCTGAAAAAGTAAAATTACGATAAGAAAAGGGCAGTCATAACTACTCGGTGATAATGATTATGACATGTACGAAAGAGAATAGCCTAGTTTAACTTCATTATATCGGGTAGATCAGATTCCTACCGCTAGTTTGAAATCTGAAACCACTCCTCCCACCCCTACACACACACAAAGAGGGCAAGGAGAGAAGAGGCGGACCACTCCAGATCTGGAAGGGAGCAGGTTTAATAGGCAGGGAACTTACAGAAGAGGCTTGTCTTGAGCAGCCAGAAGAGGAGCAGATCTCCACACCTGCCCACCAGAATCTTACCAGTTTATATAGAGGCCTTAGCCGGGTTAAGTAAAATCTTAAATACCCATATTCTTTATCCCATTGTCAAAATAATAAGTAAATGAATATTAACTGACTTACTTGAGGAAACCATCAATACATATTCTGTACATTTGTTAAACTCACTCAAATATTTAAATTACTTTTGCGGCTGTGCCACCACAAGGTATCTACCATCATACTGTGAACTCAAAGTCAGTGTTGAGTAAATTAATACTCAAAGAATGAAAATATTGTTGCAAAGAGATACCCTCTGTTGTAAGATATGTTAAAGAAATCTTCACTATACTGAAGGTACAAACTAAAAACACTGCAGGAGATAGTCTCTTCATATAGAATAATGATAATTCATCCCTTTTAATAATGAATAACATCTCCTTAGTAGTGTTGCTGTATAAAAACAGATACAAGTTCAAAATATGATGGCAACATGTAAAAGCAGCTGAAAAATATCTTAGAATTTTATCTTCCATACCCCTAGGATCAGACATTTCTCCAAAGAACACTGGTTCCTTTTATTGAAAAATGATATTTAGAAATCAATATCTGGATGTCAATTATGCTTACTAATACTATATTGTCACTTTAGCCTTCACTTGTAAGGCCTTATAATAATATTAACCCCTATAATACATGCAGTTAAGGAAATTCACTCAAATATATTAAAATACATTGAAAATTCTATATATTAAATTTTATTTTCTTTTTAAAAATATTTATTTTTGAGAGAGAGAGAGAGAGATGAGCAGGGGAGGGGCAGAGAGAGACATGGACACAGAATCTGAAGTAGGCTCCAGCCTCTGAGCTGTCAGAACAGAGCCTGATGTGGGGCTTGAACTCATGAACTGGGCAATCACTGAAACCAAATCCCAATGGATATGATTTTTTTCCTCAGAAAACAAAGGGATCATGTAAACTTCAGAAATTTATTCTTAATAAAAATCCGCAGGCCCTCTACGTCTATTCTTGCTATAGAAAAAGACCTGACAGGAGACAGATATAAACTATAAGCTTTTAAGAAGTATGAAGACAAGACAAACACAACCTGGTAATGGTTCAGAATTTAGTATTTTTACAACTAATTCCAGAAAGATGGACTCACCAGGAGCTCCCACAAATAGGTCCTCTAAGACATCAGTGGTCTTTTGGCCCTATCCCTGAAATAGACCATGTCTTATATATCCTTTAATGGATGTACTGACCTGGGGTGTCTTTTCACATCTGATAAAAGGAAAGGGCCCTGAAATTAATACCACCTGGCCCTTTGGCATCATCTAATGTGATCACTACAAAATATACTTCAAAATGGAGCCCTGAGACAGCTTGACTAATGAATAAAATCAGTCTCATCTGTTCTATGTGATGAAAGCGCTAGATATGCCTTGTGCCAAAGACACAGACTTTTAAACAAATGCCCAGTCTGGTGCCCTATTAGAAGGATGCCAAGCCAAATGGATACATTTGGATCAACTCTTATACTAGGGGATTTTATGGGCATCTATCACTTCTTCAGCATTTTTTTTTTAAGTTAGCTTTACATCCAACATGGTGCTTAAACTTGAAGCCTGAGATCAAGAGTCACATGTTCTACTGACTGAGCCAGCCAGGCATCCCCTACTTCTCTGGCTTTGATAAACTTTCCTGTATCTTATTCTTAAAAAATTTACCTGGGTTTTACCTGGAATATGAAACATGTTATCAATAAGGTTATTCTTAGGCATGTTCACTTTTCTACTTTAGTTCTGAGAGATTTGTACTTAGATATAATATTTATAATAAATTTAAATCACTTCAAAGTGTAACCTATCAAGGAATTGTTTACTTGTATTTTTTTATTATTTCTAGTGGCTAAATATGTAGTTTGAATACTATTATAAATGCAATGCTTTTAAATAATAATTTTTCTAATATATTTTTAAAAGTTCCTTAAAAATTCTAAGGAATCATCCAGATTATAAGCTTGTTTCCCAAGAGAATCCAGTGTCTATTTAAACTTCCTGGGTTTTTGATACAGGAAAGGTAGAGGCTCAGAAAAGTTACCTTATTCAAGATCACAGGAGTGAGTAAATAATAGAACTTATAGCTAAACTTGCTATGTTCTTTATCAGGCTTTAGTCTGAACATTTTACATGAATTATCTCATTTAATCCACTCAATAAGCATATGATGTGGACATTATTATAAACTCTGTTAGGATGAGGGAAACCAAAGCATATTCAAGGTTACACAGCCTTTACATGGCCAAGCCAGTACTAGAAATCAGACATCTAATTCCAAATTCCACCTTTTAACTGGGCAAGTCAAACATAAGACAGACCCTGCTTTCTTCATTAACGAACTCACTAACCAGTTCCTCTTCTATTCCACTTCCTTACTGGGAGCAGTGGGAAGGCAAGTAGAATGTGCATGAAGGAACATGGCCATACAACTCAGCCTTGATGGCCTGAGTTGGAGATACCACACTACTTAAAAGTAATCATGAACCAGAAGGAAGGGCTAATGACCCAGCTCCAGTATCATGACCAATAGAAATTCTGATTGTTCAGTGGCTGTACTATATTTGTGGATAAATAAATATATTTTGGGGACTCAGATATAAATGTTTTTCAAAGTTTTCTTCTAGTTGATTGATTTCTCATCAGCGAGACTCTGGATACTATGGAGTTTTTAATATCTAAAGTCAGAATAAAGAAGATATGTAATAGCCACCTTGTAGACACCTTGTAGAAAGGGAATGTACCATAGTAAGAAAGCAGGATTGGTGGACATGACCAAGGACATATTTAAGGTTAAATATAATGGATTTAGCAGTATCATGAGGTTTTCTCTATCCAAGACTGGCTATACCAGTGAGGTAAGAGAAAGCAGAAAGTTTATTTTACCAAAATTGGTATTTTTTTCCCTAAATAAGCACAGGGAAGGGAGTTAAGAGTTAAGCAAGATACTGATTATAATCGAGGACCATTAGATTTAATCTGAGATCACAGAAAATATAAGATATAAACTCATAAATTGTGTTTGTGTTCTATTACACATACTAGCTGTGTAACCTTGGAAAAATCACATAGCTTCTGTTCCCTTGTTTAAAAACAAACAAACAACAAGAACATAACTGGTAAAAAGGAGTCCTGTTCCACTAGAGTTTCCATGAGTTTTAAATGAGTTGCTTCCAGTACAAGTACTTTTAAACTACATGGACCAACTCAGGAAATAGTGGATTTCATTTAGAGTTGGCTACATGTCCAAGAATACTTACAAGGACTTTCCTTAGGGATTATCAGTTACTGGGTCTAGAGAAGGGCTTTAATACCTGCAAATCTTATGTTTTTCTGACTCCTGTCTACCTGTAAAGTCACCTGGAGCTGCCCCTTCCCATGCTGAGAAACAGAAGCTGTCTCACTGGTACTCAGAAACAAACACTCTTTCACAGAGTACTACAACACAACAGGCCTCCTTCAGGTACTCTACTGCTTTGATAGTTAAAGAATCAGCTCACAGATGGGCTGTTTTAATTCTCCCTCAAGAGATATTCTCACCAGAGACTCTAATTTCCTAGAAACAGCCAGAATTATCAGAACACACTAGTTTGTGTGCGTACTTGTTTGTCTATACACTAGTTTAGAGTTATGTACCGTGATAGGCTAAATAATAGCCCCTCAATGATGTCCATGTCCTAATCTCTAGAACATTTGAATATTTTCCTTTACATGGTAAAGGAACTGGTTATATGTGATTAAGATTTTAAGGTTGGAGGGGCACCTTGCTGGCCAAGTTAGTAGAGCATGAAACTCTTGATCTCAGGGTTGTGAGTTCAAGACACAGGTGGGTGTAGAGATTACTTAAAAAAATTTTTAAAAAATCAGGGTTGTGAGTTCAAGACACAGGTGGGTGTAGAGATTACTTAAAAAAATTTTTAAAAAAATGTTTTTGAGGTTAGAGAATATGCTGGATTATCAGGGTGGACCCAATGTAATCACAAGTGGCCTTTTAAATGGAGACAGGAGTATCAGAGGTCAGAGATAGGGATAAGGCTATGTGATGACAGAAGCAGAGATCAGAGTGATTCAGAACTACAGAATGCCAGCATCCTCTGGAAGCTAGAAAATGAAAGAAACAGATTCTCCTCTAGCCTCCAGAAGGGACCAGTCCTGCCAACATTTTGATTCAGTTCAGTGATACTGATTCTGGATTTAGGACTTCCAGAACTGTAAGAATGTAGGCCTATATATCTGTGATATTTATCAATATATCAATATATACTTACAGCATTCATAAGAAACAAATACATGTACACAGTGGGCATGGTCTCTACTCTTGTCTGCAGGTACACCTCATCAGACACAGGGATGCACCAGAATTGTCACACCAGTTCTGGCAAGTGATTTGTCTGTCCTTCTCGTTGAAGTACAGAGTAGACACCTCAGGCCATGATCTCCCTGTTCTCTGTCCCTTGACTCATGGTTCTCTTTTGCAAATACTTAGCAAGCTCCAGTTTCCCACCATTCACTCATCTGAAAATATCTCATCTCTTGTAGATAAAAAGCAATTGATCTTTTACTCCTGTGTTTCATGGAGTAACAGCCCAACATGGCCTTTAGTTTTGCCTCTTCTCATCCAGGCCCACTCATCTACCCTCCCCTGCTCTGGCTTTCCTAATCAATTCTCTCTCCTCTCAATTTAACAGCTGCTGTAAAAATGTATTCTCTTTTCTCAAATCTCCATTTTAAGTAGCCTCCTTCCCATCTTCTCCTACTATTTGGGTAAAAACATGTTCCTAATTTCTCTTCTCTAAATCACCCTACTTGACACTCATGCCCTACAGCTATTACCCTATTTTTGCTTCTTGTTGTTAATCAAGGTTGCCAATTGAGTTGTCCACATAAATCACTTCCATTTCCTCTCTGTGCACCTTCAATTAAATTCTTGGCAATCTCCTCTGCAGTCCTGCACTTAACACATGCTACTTGCTCTTGTCACTCAAGCTGAATGGTACCTCCATAGGCTTCATCCTCCTCCTGGAGCTTCTTGGACTCTCATCTTCCCTCTGGGAAGTGTGAAACGTAGGTTAAGAGAATGGGATCTAGAATTGTACAGGCTTGGAATAGAATTCCAACTCCACAATTAATATTTACCAGCCTCATCTGGTAAGGCTAATAATATTTATCAGCCTCACAAGGTTGGGTGTTCTTATCCTAACCACTGAAATGTCTGGAATAAGTACATCTGTTTCTGCATACATAGTGTGGGTTCTGGGTTTGCAAACTTTACACTGGAAACATGTAACTAGGGCTAGAAAGAGAAGGTCTTGAGAAAAGAGAGTCCCAATAATAACAGCAAATGGGATCTATTCAATTATTTCACTATTTAGCAAATATGTGTTGAGTGCCTGCTATCAAACTAGGTATTGGGATGAAACAGTGAAAAGAATTACAAAAAATCCATATTCTCATGCAACTTTTACCCTAGTGTAAGAAAGATTCAACAAAAACAACAAAATCACAGTTTAATCATTATGTGCTAAGACCTTTACATACATGATCTCATTTGCTCATCCCTATAAACCCATGAGGTTATGCATACCCATTTTCAAGATTAGCTAATTTAGACCTAAAGATTAGAAGTGATTTCTCTTCAGCCAAATCACAGATAATGAATAGAGACTTTAATTCAGTTTCAGCTGATCCTAAAATGCTTGGTCTTCACTATTATATATTACTCAGCAGGTTAAAAAATGTATAACTTAGGAAAGCTCTGTAATGAAAGCATATTTGAACATTAATCAATGGTCTGGGAATTTTTTTCACAATATTTTTCTTATAAAATTTGAATTCAAAATATAATTATTTTAAAAACAAAGGCTGTGGTTGAGATGTCTTCTAAAACCTCATGGTGCTACAGAAGATAATTAGAAATATCTAAGAGCATTAACTGAAAAGAAGTACTGGCCATTAATGGTTGGTTTACTCTTTGTGAATATAAAACAATCATTTCGTTTTAATGAGATCTTAAATAGCTTGATCTTCTATATTGAGAGTCTATTAGAAAGGTAATACACTCTTAGTCAAGAGTCTGACATACTCTCGAAATCAAATAAAATAAAAAAAGGGAATTTTTTTCACAATATTTTGTGTATTTCCAATCACTTGGAAAATATAAAGATATCTTAATCCTTCTGCACACATATTTTAAAGGAAATACAATCCCATAAATTGAATTAATACTTCTATACTTTAATGAAATAGTTTAATGGGTTAAACTATCAATCACAAAGTACTACTGTAATTTTTCTGATAAATGCAGATTTTAGTTTTCTGTGCAATAGATGTCCCAGATTAAAGATGTAATATGGCACAGAGTAAGACCTGCTAATTATTAGGTACAAAGAGACAACTCAGAGACAATGGATCACTTATACTCTGAATTGAACTGCTATTAGTATATATGGGAAATGTCAAAGATCACTTTTTTTTTTATTCTGTGGGCCAATAAAATGCTATTTAATTCAACTGCAACTCCTTGGAGTCATAATGAAGTACAGGCAGGTGCATGAAGAACAGTAATTCTGATCATTTAGAATCACAGTACACCCATCCCCCAACACCCAAACACACACACACACACACACACACACACACACACACAGAGTGTAGAACATACATATCTTTAAAACTGTAATTTATCTCAATCATTCTGAATATTTACATAAGTACAAAGTTTTAGAGCTTGATGCACTTTTGTTTACTCATCTTTATATTGCAATGAGTATTTAGTAAATGCCTTTTAGGTACAAGGGCTACAGTAGATATAGAAAAAGACTGGATATGGGGCGCCTGGGTGGCTTAGTCGGTTAAGCGTCCGACCGACTTTCGCTTAGGTCATGATCTCGCAGTTTGTGGGTTCAAGCCCGGCGTCGGGCTCTGTGCTGACTGCCAGCTCAGAGCCTGGAGCCTATTTCAGAGTCTGTATCTCCCTCTCTCTCTGACCCTCCCCTGCTCACGCTGTCTCTCTCTCTCCTAGAAATAAATAAAAAATATAAAAAAAAAGAAAAAAAGAAAAAGACTGAATATTTGACAGAAACTGTTCCTGTTCACAGAAGAGCAAGGGAACACAATTACTTACCCAATGAACCAAAGTAATTTCTAGCCAAAGATAGTTCTACAAACTTCTGGCAGGTTTTTGCATTTCTATGTCATCATTTTAGCATTCACGACATTTTATCAAAGGTTTAGTTCAGACATTTTAAGCAAAAGATACTTAACAGTGGTCATCACCGTCTCTCCCAATTGAGGCAATGTGGGCATGTTAGCTCATCACAGCTGTTGCACACAGTGTGGGTTCTAACCTTGGTTTTGCCATTTACCACTCTTGTTGGGCAACTCTTGGACTCTTTGTGCTTTGGATCTCTCATTTATAGAATAAAATAGGAGAAAATAATCGAACATACCTCATAATGTTATTGTTTTAAATGAGTTTTTTTCACAGAAAGTCCTGAGGATAGTATCTAGCACTTTGCAAGTATACGAGAAATGTTAGCTATGATTATTAGCAGAGGTAGTGATGATAGAGATTTCATTGTGTTTCTCCTTGTCAAGAGAAAGGGAGAAAATATATAGACAGTACTGCTTATGAAACAGCATTTATAAGTTATTTGTAAAAAATAACTATAAATTAGTAAGTAAATAAAAAGAGAAGCAATGCAGAACCCACTGCATTTTTAACTAACAAGTGGTGTTTCATAGATACTAAGAGAAATGCACACTGTAAACCTAAACCTTGTAGTAATCAGCCTCAGCCAATTAAGGTGTTACAGTAACATGTCCTAGAAAAGTACAGTTGGTGTTTGACAAGGAGCATTCCTTACAGAAGAAAGAAATTTTTAACTCATTTCTTTGCAAGTGGACATCTACTAGAAATTTAATTCACTATTTTGGACACCTAAACTGAGAGGACAAAATGAATCAAGGGCTAGACATGAAAATGATAGTCTTTTGTTAAGTCAGGTATTAACAAGGGAACAGAAGATGTGGGACTGAAAGTTAAAAGGGTCATACACACGCTTGATCCTGTAGTTGCTGGGTAATTACGCAGGCTTCCCAATTGTAAACTATTATTAGCCATCACATTCTACACATACCTGAAGCCCTGTGTGAAATCTAGATTGCAGTTTTGAAGAGTTTACAAATAGAAAAATAATTTGTGTCTTGAAATAGAAAAAGGGTATTGAGGGGAAGAGGTGGGAAGGAGGATTAGGAGGAAATAATCGTTTTTTTTTTTTCAATGTCTACTTCCCTGCTTATGGTTTACTAAGAAGCTAGATAACAAAAAAAGCTATAGTCTTCTCAAAAGACTAATTGAAGAACCACAGATAATTGGAGGAGGAATCCACATGTCTATCATCAGGTAGAAAGAACTATTTTTATCATAATCGTATTTAAGATGTGGTAAGGGACTAAAGTCTGCATGTCATTAACTGCATTTACCAGGAAACAAAATATATCTTGAATTCAGTGAAATAAATTATTTATTTATTTATCTTAATGTTTATTTACTTTTGAGAGAGAGAGAGAGAGACAGAGAGAGTGAGCATGGGGCAAGGGCCAGAGAGAGAGGGAGAAGCAGGCTCTAGGCTCTGAGCTGTTAGCATAGAGCCCTATATATAGGGCTCAAGCTCACAAACCATGAGATCATGACCTGAGCCAAAGTCAGACGCTTAACTGATTGAGATATCCAGATGCCTATAAATAGCATTTTTAAAATTAAACCAAGAATATTTAAAATTCTTTCTTGAAATGAAAATGGTCTGGAGAAAATGATAGCAATGGTAATGAACAATGGATTTTCAACTTTTTCAGATTTGGAAGTGTGTGGGTAAAAGAGAAAACATTAACAGGGTTATTACTGAGGGCCTTCTGCTTTTGAACATGCTGTATAATAAGGGGCAGATTATCCTCATGCTGTGAACAACAGGAAACAGAACAGAAATCTATAAAACAATTGTTGTGACACTGACTGAGATTTCTGCCTGGAGGCATTTTTCTCAGCACAGCAGTTTCTCTGAGTTGAGGAGAGGGAGATCAGAGTACAAGAAGGATGAAATGGTGAGAATTTGCAAGGCAGATGTCTGGAGAGGATTCCCTGAGTCACTGTTAACTAAGGGCTCTGAAAGCACACAGTGTATCTCCACAAACCCAAGCTAAAAGGCTCTAAAAACTCACACATGCTGGGGAGCTGTTCTTGCTCTGTAAGGCCAGAATAGAGCATATTTCGAGACTTCCTCTGGCATTCCATGGAGCCTCCAGATAGACCACATTGTGGAACAGGGGTGACCTATTGGGAGTGAAGCCTTCTCTGAGTCTTTTTAGTAAGGTATGAAAACAGGACTTGGAATGGTAGAACTGATTCCCCAAAAGCTCAATGTCTGGACAACTACCCTTTGCTTATTTATTGGTTTGTTTCTTTGTTTATTTACTGTTTCTTTATTTATTATGAGAGAGGGAGAGAGAGATTTAAAGGAATTTACCAAATGCCAGATATTACAAGGTTAAACATCCAATGCGAATGCTAGACATGCCAGGACACAGGAACATATGACCCTCAACCAGAATAAGAATCAGTCAAAAGGGGAGGGTGAGACATGGGGACTGACAGAAATTTAGGAACCGGGGATAAAGATACTACAATAGTTACCATAAATATATGGTAGGGCTTAAAAGACAGCACAGATATATTGAAGTGGGAAATCAAAGATATTTTAAAAAGTGGAACATCCAGAGATGAAAAATACAATATCTGAAATAAAAATTCAGCTGGATAAAATTAATAGAAGACTAGAGACTGCAGAAGGAAAGATCAATATACTTAAAGATACAGCAATAGAATCTATAAAAATGAAGCATTCGTACAATGTTAACTGAGAAAAATTAATAGCAATTTAAAGATGTGTAATTAGAGTCCTAAGGAAGAGATGAGTAGTGGTAAAAACAAAATGGAAGACATATGGCTGGATTTTTCCAAAGCTCAGGAAAACTATAAAAACAACAGATCCAAGAAGCTAAGAGGAAAAAACAAACAATGCACACACGCGTGTAAACTTGCTCAAACACACACGTGCGTGCAAACAAGTCACATTAAAACCAAATTGCTGAGAACCACTAATAAACCATTTTAAAAAGCAGCCATGTGGGGGGAGGGGGTGCAGTGGAGACACACAGAGGTAAAGATTGGATTGATTACAGTTTTCTTGTCAGAAAATATGCAAGTAAGAATGTAATGGAATAATATCTCAGAATTTAAATTTCACAAAATAAATATTTTAAAAAGAAATAGAGTTGGGGAGCCTGGGTGGCTCAGTCATTTAAGCATCTGACTTCATCTCAGTTTGTGAGTTCGATCCCCATATGGGGCTCTGTGCTCACAACTCAGGCTGTGAGCTATGAGACTGCTTTGGATTCTGTCTCTCTCTAACTACTCCCCTGCTTGTAGTCTGTCTCTCTATCTCTCAAAAGTAAATAAACATAAAAAAACACACACACACAAAAATAGGAGATTATAGTACTTCTAGAAAAACATATGCTGTTTGGAGGATCCTTCTTGACCATTGATAATAAGATGGAAACACAAGGAGAGAACATATTCAGGTTAGAATTGGTGACCTTTGTAATTAAGTATGGAAGAAGACTGAGTGATGCCAGCAGATTGGTAGGAAAGATCTAATAATTTTAAGAGTTTCACTGTAAGGAGAAGCAAATTTCATAGAATTGTATAGAATGTAAATTTTAATGTGTTAGATATTTATAAGGACGACCCCAATTAAACATAACTCAGATTGTCCACACTTCTTTGAAATGTGAATGTGTGGTTTTTCCCAATGAGAAGTAGAGATGAGTCCTCCAATTTTTAAATCTAGAATAGCATTGTGATTTGCTTTGAGTCATAAAAGGAAACAAAAGTGGTATCATGTGAGTTTCAGAGACTAGGTTTTAACCCATCATACACACACTGTATCTCTTGAAATCTGGAAACCACTTTGCTGTAAACTAGCAGAGTTTATCCAAGTGAGAGGAAAAGAGGCCACATGGAGGTACATTAAGGCAGTATAGCCAATAGCATGTATAAACAAATGCATATGAAGCAAGTCATATTGGATCATCCAACCCAAGTCAAACTATCAAATATTTTCAGCTTCATTAGTAATCCCCGGAGAAAAATCAAACAATGACTAGGTTGGCAACCAAAAAAATTGTGAAAAATATTAAATCTTTGCTGTGTAGAGTCACTAAGTTTTGGTTAGTTGTTTTGTTTTGTTTTAATTCAGAGCTATAGATAACTGAATTGAAAATCAATTCCAGAGGTGGCGTGCTACCATAACTAAAACATAACACATGTGGTAATGAATTTAAGATGAAATGCAGGGGGGGAAGGCTGGAAGAGGGGTTAGACTATTCATGGAGGCACAAAGAATAGTGAGAGATTTGCTGTTAGGGGCTGTTGTAACTTAGAAGATCTAAAAGCTACCTAGTAAACATGTAGTTAGTCAATTTCCAAACAGAGAGTTGCAAATTTTAATTGGCTTCTTTCTGCTGCATATGATAGATTATTATGAGAGAGAGATAAATTAAAGAATAAAGAAAAAAAACTTTACTACCTAAAAGAATCTAAAGTAAATAGAGAAGGGCCAAGTGATTTTCTGTAGTCAAAAAAAATTTTTTTTTAATTTCTTTAACTATTTATTTTTGAGACAGAGAGAGACAGAGCACAAGCTGAGGAGAGGCAGAGAAAGGGGAAGACACAGAATCTGAAACAGGCTCTCTCCCTTTTCCCCACTCACACACACTCTCTCTCTTTCTCTCTCAAAATAAATAAATAAATAAACTTAAAAAAAAAGAAACATTAAGGGCAATGTCTCACAAGTTTCTTACAGTTGCCCCAAAGGAGAGAGACATAACTCAAAAAACACACCACAGTTCATTATAACTTCTCTCACAGAACATGTAAACAATTTCAAATGAGAAACCTTAAAAAAAAAAGTTGAGTTCCCCAAATTCACCAGATTATTTCAAAAACACATAAGACTGGAATTGCTTATTTTGGAACAAATGCTTTAACCAAATGTATTTCTCCCTACTCCTTCTTCTACAGATTTTCAAATCGAAATTTGATTTTCATTTTGATGCAACCAAATTGCCTGAGATAGATTTTTAATTTCCCATAATTTTCACACATAACTCACTGACCAAAAATGAATGAATGAATGAATAAATGAATGAATGAATAAAAATGTTTTGTAGTAGATTGAACTTGTGAAGTTCTTCAAAGTATAGGTCAGCTAGTCAGTTACACAGGTAGCTGAAGAGTTTTTATAAGAAAGTGAACTATTGTCTTCCTTGGCAGTAGTATATGTATTCAGTAATGAAATTACTAACTTCTGTGAAAAACAAGGTCACAAAAATATAAAGAGAGCAATAGTAAGCCAACCAAGGAAGCCATCCAAACCCTGCAGTAGGTAGGGAATATCAAGGTTTAAGGTGGCTCTGATCCCTTAGGCTCCCCATCCAACAGATGCCATTTAATAAAAGAAGGCAGACATCCAAGGAAACATTGAACACACATGGGAAAGAATTGGAAACAGAGAGACTCCAGGGAACGCCAGATGATTTAATTTTGAAGAACTCTGCTGCTTATTTCTTTTGAAATGGTACTTAGCTTTTGCTGTGCTGTCCTAAGGCATGCCATCCTGAAGACACTGGAAAATTTCTGAAAAGGGAGCATTTTCTCTCTTCTCTTTTAAAATTTATTTTCCAAATATCTCCTCATCCTTTTCAAAACCAATAAATAAGATTCTTCACACTCTCACTATAGAATCCTCTTCCTATCTGTAAAAAAATGCACAAAGAAATTTTTACAAATCCTTCTGTTTTCAATCTCACACTTCAGGCATCTGTTTATGAACCAGAAAGTCTGGAATCAAGAGAAAGAAATAGAAGGCAGGGGAGGGGGTTCATGTTAGGCTTGAAAAGCTTTAGCAACCGGTAATATAACCAGTACAGATTGATCTTAAACTAACCTATTCTATTAAGTAAACATGGTTTCCAATTCTGGCCATAGAATTTATCATTAGATTTGCCTGTCTCATGCAATCTACTGTTCATTTGTGGTCTTTTTAATTTTTTTTTAATGTTTCTTTATTTTTGAGAGAGAGAGCACAGAAGTATGGCCCAGGGGGGAGGGTCAAAGAGAGAAAGGGGACAGAGGATCTGAAGCAAGCTCTGTGCTGATAGCAGAGGTCCAGTGTGGGTCTCAAACCCACATACAGTGAGATCATGACCTGAACTGAAGTCAGATACTTAACTGAGCCACCCAGGCACCCTTGTTTCTGGTCTTTAGGATGGTATCTATTTCTCATACATTCTGCATATTCATTCTGTATTTTCATTACATAGAATTATATTTGAGAGCTTGTAAAGATCTTTAAAGCTACCTCTTCAAGATATTTACTCCACAAATGAGAAAAATGAGCTTCAGAAAGAGTAAATAGTATTTCTGTAGAACAAGTAATATTGAATGACAGACTTGGGGCAGATATCTATTTTGTGGCTTATGTACGATTCATTCTACTACAGTATGGTCTTTAAGTAGGTATATAATGAACATTACAAGAAACTGCCAAACACTTCTCCAATCTGGTTTTATTATTTTACCCAACAGAAACATATAAAACCTCCAGTTTTGTTCTAAATCACACCAACGTTCGGCATCATCAGGCTTTTATTTCCTTAGCTATTCTGTTAGTTCTAAAGTGGTACACAGTTGTCATTTTAATTTGTGTTGAGCACCTTTTTTCAAGGTGTCTTTGTGCCATGGGTACATCTTCATTTGTGAACTATTATTTAAGGTTTTTTTTTCCGTTTGTTGTTTTTTAAAAATTGTTTTTTAATGTTTTATTTATTTCTGAGAGAGAGAGAGAAAGAGAGAGAGAGAGAGAGAGAACATGAGCAGGGGAGGGTCAGAGAAAGAGGGAGACACAGAATCCGAAACAGGCTCCAGGCTCTGAGCTAGCTGTCAGCACAGAGCCTGACTCAGGGCTTAAATCCACAAACTGTGAGATCATGACCTGAACCGAAGTCGGACGCTTAACCGAATGAGCCAACCAGGCACCCCATTTCCCTGTTTGTTTTTTTATTTTTGTTAAATAACTTTTCATTGTTAACTTGTAAGAGTTCTTTTCATATTTTTAATATAAATCAATTGAGAGAAGTATTGTGAATTCTATGTGTTTACCTATTCATTTTCTTAACTGTATTTTTGGATAGAAGAGATTGGATGAGGGAGATTTCCCTTATATTTTCTGGTAGATGACATCTCAAAGAGCATCCAGTGGATGATAATGAAATTCTCTAGTGAATTTCTATGTCCTAACCAGAAGGAAAAGTCTGTTTCATCCAGTTTTAAAGTATCTCTCACAAAGTTAGAAAACATAAACAGATCACTCTTGTCTATCAGGAACTCAGCTGAGCAGGTGAGAGACCTGAGCTGTCAGGTGTTGGAGTAACTGATTAAAAACAAGGAACCAAAATGAAAGAGACAATGAAGTCTCTCATCACTGATTGTGAAAGGATAAACCAGTCTAACCCAAAGGACTTGCCAACTCCCCTGTTCCATTTTCCCTCATGGAGGATCATGCTGGTCAAAGGTCAGGTAGATCAGGGGCGCCTGGGTGGTTTAGTCGGTTAAGCGACCGACTTTTGCTTAGGTCATGATCTCGCGGTTAGTGGGTTCGATCCCCGCGTCGGACTCTGTGCTGACTGCCAGCTCAGAGCCTGGAGCCTGTTTCAATCTGTGACTCCCTCTCTCTCTGACCCTCCCCTGCTCACGCTATCTTTCTCTCTCTCTCCTAGAAATAAATAAAAATCTTAAAAAAAAAAAAGGTCAGGTAGATCAGCACCCATGTGGGGACTCATATCACTGCCTGAAAAAAGGGATCCCGAGTTTTATGGACCCTGGAGGCCAAAGGAGAGGGCAAAGAGGAAGAACTAGGAATGGATGGGTACTGAAAAGTAAATCAGAGTGGAGAGTCATGTCTTCAAGACTTTCTTCTCCTCCCTTTCATCCTCATTAAAGAGACCTAGTGTGGCCCAGGAACCATATTCCTCATTGCCTGTCTTTGGAGACAGAAACATCAACTATCTGAAATACAGTGGTGTTTAAATGATTGAGTCTAAGACATTTTATATCTAACACTTCAATATGGTATCATTTAAACCTTCATGATCTGGAATCACCCATGTCTGAATCATAGCTTTGGCAGGTGATATTGGAAAAAGCACATTTCATCATCTATAACATGTAGATAATAATAGAACAGATTCCACAAAGTTATTGTGACAATACCTGCAAAGTTCTGCAAACAGGTCCTGCCATTTTGTAACAGCTCAATTAATGTTAGCTTTTTTGTTTTGTTTTGTTTTATTCTCACCTCCTTTTATCCTGTTAATCCCTAAGACATTCAGTAACATCCTGATAGGAATCAATTATCAGCCAGAATCTGCAAGATTTTTAGAAAGTACTGCTGTGTAAGATGGGGAACCTTGACCTCATAGAGTACACAAAGAATTATGAAGTGGTGGGAAATCTGCATGGTCTCTCTCATCTTTGTGCTCCAGTTGAGCTCTGTTCTCAAAGCTAACATACCTCGGACAGTTTTTATAACTAACACAGCTTTTTTTGTTCCTATTTTGAAGGAAAAAAGGTAGGCACCAAGCATAATGAAATAAAGGCATAGATTTTTTAGATAGTCTTTGCTACCCCGTCTAATTTATTAGTTATGTTAACAAAAGCAAATTACTGGAACTATCTGAATTCTTCACCTATAGGTAAAGGGGGAAATAAAAACTTACTTAGGGCATACAGACATATATTTTAAAAACTGAGTACAATTCTTAGGGTATATATAAGGAGTTCAATAAATAGTAGCTATTAGTTTAATTACTGTAATACCAAGGGATGATAGTCATGTTATTGTGAATACTTAATGCTCAATCAATTCTTATCTGAACGTTAACTGAATATTTGGGTATCCAGATCTTTTCACCTGTTGGTATGAGGCAAAGTTCCAATTCTACAATAAAATTTTCCATTGTGCAATTCTTTTTCTGAAATGTAAGTTTATATTATAATCCTACTAATCTTGTTTGGTGATAAATATTAGATCTCATGGTCTTTCTGAACCTGAAGAAATGTAAAGTTTTTTAACTCAAGGGAATCAAATGTATTTATTTTTTTTATTATTAATCTTTCCACAAAGTCCTGAGTGTTTTAGTTTTCTCTTCATGGCAAATAAATAACCAGACGCTTTTTAACAGGGTAGCTCAGAGGCCCATGCAACTTACAGGTGAAACTTTACTTGTTAAAACCACATTCTCTAGGTAGTGTTACTTATCTGAGGGGCCTATTTGGGGCTTCTGAAACTTTATTTTAATGGTCTGTTTGTGGGTGTCAAATGCAGGTACTGGTATAGACTCTTTAACTTTGGACTGCGTAAGAGTGGCAAATAAGTTTTTCATCATGATTAAGCCCCAAAGACAGCTTCATGTGCAGCTGCACAAGGTCTCACACTAAGAAGGACCCCACATTTGATTAATGATCTTGAACTCCTTAATCATTTTCTAATAAAGGCTTCACATTTTCATTTTGCACTGGGTCTTATATGCCCATAATCAGTTAACACACTATTTGCGTTCATTCCATATTATTATGTAGAATGAAATATTAAAATTTTACTATGAATTTCCATATTAGTCCTAAGTTTCTTGTCCTTCAGAAAAGGCAATGACTCTGAACATGGATAACTGAGGATAGCTGTGGTCTAGATTGGGTTTTCTTGTGCATGTTCCAACTTCACTGCTGTTTCCAGTGAAGATTTGGGTCTTGTTTAGGTCTCATAACTAAGAATTAAGCAATGTTTTTGCTGAGTCATTATTTGTTTTGCAAGCCTATTGTCTTTGAAATACTGTGCACAGTCTTTGCTCTGGGTCAGCAATCTCTTTCTATTCTTGTATTCTCATTGTCCGATATTATCTAAAATGTTGGAATTATGCCATCAATAGTAATAGGGACATGACTAAACTCTTTATTTTCATCTGTGAAGAGTAATGTTTACTTGAAGTGCAATCTAAAATAAACCCCCATGGAATAGAAAATATGGACTACATGGCAAGTATTTAATAGTAAATGAAAAATCTCACCTCATAAAAGCTATTGCTGAGAAATAACTCAGACATTTTACTGGCCGTACCTCTACTAGTGGTATAGGTACAATACCTATAATGCGGTATTACTATTTTTTTGTATCCCACAATCCACTCCCTTTTGTGAAACAGTATAACAATTTTCTTATGGGGTACAATCCTTCCCCTAACTCTATTTGGTTCAGCAGAACTCCATCGACATATGGGCGTAAGCACGGTAAAAAGGAAACTACTTGGTCCAGTTCTGGAGAATCATCATAATTCTAGATCTCTAGCCACAAAAGTTGTCCTCTACATGGTCCTTGATTCAAGTTGGTTTGGAGCAAACCCCAAAATATATGCAGGAGTTACCATGCAGAGAGGTTTTCTTTTCCTTTCACACTGTTGGCAGTAAGGATATAAGCTAAAAATGTTGGAAGTCACTTGTATAAGGTCTGAGAATAAAAGCAACATGGTGCCAAGGTGAGAAATGTTATTGTTCAGTCCCCTGCATCATATTGAGCTTTTATTTTCACAAGTAATTAAAAATACTCACTTTTTGTACAATCACCTTTTAGTTGGCTCATCCACTACAATCAAACAAATAGCTTCTAAATAATACCTAGTTAATCAATCCATACTTCATTTTATGTACTTTATCCTTGTTCATATTTATTTTATACTTTCATTGATAGCTCTTGTGTCTAAACTACACTCTTTAATTTAGTAGAGTTTCCTAGAAAAAGGAAATCTTTTCAGTAATTCCAAGAATATTATTCTCCACAATCTACAATGTTATATTGTATTTTATTTGTATGTGATTGTCATTCTCATCTACTAAAAATTAGACTTATCTAATAATTGTTAATCATTCAGTAGGTTATTATTGGCATCATTTGTGCACCTAATATAGTTAGATATTGTAAGAAACAAAAGCCCACCAAACCAATAAAAGGAGACAGGTGGAGACTCAGAGCACAGTGAAGTGAGGCCTCAACATTCTTTGTTTGATGGACAGGTACACTTAGGGTGGTTACAGCAGGCAATTTATCTCTTAGCATGAAGTCCCTCCCTTCCCTGATCCTCATTGACTGAGTACTACAGAGTTTACAGCATTACCCAGAAGTTGCCCATGCCCATGTAAGGCCAAAAAGTTGTCTGATTGGAACAAATGTACATTCCTACATGTGATGCAGAGACTTCAGTTCTTTGGCTCATGCTTATTGCAAAGCCCATGAGAAATAAGCCTAAAAAATTGAGCAGGCAGTAAGAACCAGGAAGTAAAGTGTTTAAGGGTTTGGGACTCCATTGCGTGTAGGAGAGGGGTTTGTACATATTTCTAATAGAATGTAAAATAAATCTATTTGTAACTAGACATCACTGCTTTTATTAGTCATTTCTGAAAATGAATCATCTCATTTACTTCTCACAGATGATAAGCCCCCAAAAGAAACCAATTTTTCCTAATTGGTTCTACCATATATATCCTGTTTTAATCCTCATTATCCCTTGAAAACAACTTTTAATTAGGTAATATTTTTAAAATTGTGTTCATTCACCTAACACATTCATAATGTTATCTGCATTCCATCTGTGCTACTATTTAATATTTTTCTGTAAACTGGCTCAAAATCTAATTTAATTATATTTCTTTAATATGTATTTAAAACAGATATATAGTTTAAAATTTTAATATTATCTATATATCTACAGAATCCAATTTGTGTTATACAAAGATACAGATGTAGACCTTGGACAGAATATCAAATTAGAAGTGGTAGAGTTTTTATTTTAAAAAACAACAACAAACAAAATAAAACAAAAACAAACAAAACCAAAAGTTCAGATTTCTGGAAAAGATGGTAGAGTCGGAGGGTCCTAGGCTTATCTTGTCTCAAGGATATAGCTGAATAGCATTTTCATCAGAGTAAATAATCCAAAAAAACGCCCAGAAGATTGGCAGAATAAGTTCCATAACTAAATGCAGAGAAGAGGGTAAGAAGGGAGGAGATGTGTTCTGGAAATAAAGGAGTCCACAGTATTGTCCATGGGAGGGAAGGATGCCTCAGGCATGAAGAGAGGAGGGAATGAGCCTCCCACATTGCAAAGTCCATGCACGGAAGACAAATCCCCATAACATTTGTGTTAAAAACCAGAGGGGCCAAATTTTGTGAGTTCTTACTACCAAAGGGACTTAAAACTTGGGTTAAAAAAAAGGGAGTGCTATACTCTGAAGCCAGAGGGACAAGAGGAAATAAGCCCCCACCCTGAAAAAGATAGCACAACAGACAGCCAAGGATGTATAGCATAGAAGATGCAGTTTGAAAAGCAGTGTGAAATGAGAGGGAGAGTTATTTACCAATTTCATAGTATGTCCTGAGGGACAGAAATCACTGGGGAATTCCTTCAGGAAAAAAGATCCTGGCAGGTGCCATTTTTCTCCCCAGCTCCAGAGATTAAACACACAACCACCTTCAGTGCTCAGTACCTAACTTGTTAGCACTGCCACCTTGACCCCCACGCTGTGCTTCTGCCAATCCATCCCTCCAGACAGCCTGTCTCAGTCCTGGCTCTGCAGGGCCCCTCCCACAAAGGAAGCTGCACACAAAGCTTGTAGCAATGCTGCTGCATCACAATTCTAGATCCCCACCCTGCAGTGTACTTTTATGGAGGCTGATGGGTGCCTTTGAGGGCTCTAATGCAGAGGACCAGGAGTGCACAAAGCTTGTTGGCAGAGATACCACCCAGTGCTGTGCTTTAGCACATCTACCCTCTCCAATACACTTTTGGCCAGAGCTCATACAGGGCAATACCACAGGCCTGGCAGTGTGCAAGCTGCCTCTATAATGGAGCACCACTCCAAAGTGACCCCTGCCCCAGACAGCAGAAAAGATAACCACACAAAGTCAGACACAGGACCTAGCAGTGGTATGGAGGCAGACAACTGTTCTGACTACAGGCCCTGACCACCAATGAAAGTTTCTCAGGGCGACAACACAGAAAAAAAAAAACACCCTGACTTTTGGTGCTACTGCATCTCTGATAAATGGATGGTCTATTTGAACTCAAGCCCAAGACATCCCCAGACTGGCCCACTAAAACCAAATCATTGTCCACAAAAGGGAAAGAGACCCTCTGTGGAAAACTGCACTGAAGGAAAAAGTGGCTCAGCCACAAAAGCAGGGCACAGATATTACAGACAGGAGACACCCCTGAAGTGCCAGATTCTGGTGAACAGGAAACACGGAGCAGCAGAGCACTAGAGTACCTCATCTTCATAAGGCCATTCCTTTCCAGTGCAGGAGACATAGCCATCTTTCCTAACACACAGAAACAGACAAATCACAGAGAGTTAGACAAAATGAGGAGACAGAGGAATGTGTCCCAAATGAAAAAATAGGACAATATCACAGCAAGAGATGTAAACAAAATGGAGATAAGTAACAAGTTCAATAGAAAATTTAAAGCAATATTCATAAAGATACTGGACTTCAGAAAAGTATGGAGGACATCAGACACAACAATTACATGAAAAAAAAAACAGAGATGAAGAACAAAATAATTAAAATAAAAAATACACTAGAAAGAATAAATGGTAGATTAGAAGAAGCACAAGAATGAGTCATTGACCTTGAAGACAGAGTAATGGAAAGTAATCAAGCTGAGCAAGTGAAAGGAAAAAATATACAAAATAAAAATAGTTTTAGGGAAATCAGTAATCCCACATGCATAATAATATTTGCATTATAGGGATTCCAGAAGGAAGAGAGAAAAGGGAGAAGAAAATTTATCTGAAGAAATAGTAGCTGAAAACATCCAAATTTGCAGAAGGAAATATAAATCCAGATCAAGAAAGCACACAGATCCCCCAACAAAATCAACCCAAGAGGCCCACACCAGGACACATGGTAAATAAGACAACAAGAAAGTAGTGATAAAGAAATTTAAAAACAGCAAGAGCACAGAAAGCAGTTACATCCAAGGGAAACCCCATAAGGCTATCAACTAATTTTTCAGCAGAAACACTGCAGGCCAGAAAGGTTTAAAAAATCTGCAGCCAAGAATATTCTATCTAGCAAGGATATCATTCAGAATAAAAGGTGAGATATAGAGTTTCCCAGACAAACAAAAGTTAAAGGAATGCCAGATCACTAACCAGCCCTACATGAATGTTAAAAGGTACTCTGAGTGGATAGGAAAGACCATAAGCAAGAGTAAAGAATGTGAGAAACACGAAAGCAGTAAAAATACATATATCTGCAAAAATCAGTCAAGGGACTCACATATAAAAAAAAAATGTAATACATGACACTTTATACCTAAATTTGTGGAGAAGGGCAAAGAATGGGTTTAAATATAAGCAACTCCTAACTTAACATATACTGCTATATACAGAAGATGTTTTATGTACACCAAATGGTAAAAACATCGAAAACCAGTAATAAATAAGCAGAAATAAATAAAAAGAAAGGAATCCAAGTATACCACTAAGGAAAGCCAACTAATCATGAGTGAAGAAAGCAAGAGAAGAAAAGAATGGAGAAAAACTATGAAAACAACCATAAAACAAGTAACAAACTGCAATAAATACATACCCATCAATAACTACTTTGAATGTAAATAGACTAAACATTCCAATCAAAAGTGACTCATCTTTATGCTGCCTACGAGAGACACATTTCAGAACCAAAGACACAGGCACATTGAAAGTGAAGGGATGCATAATTATTTACATGCAAACAGATGTGAAAAGAAAGCCTGGGTAACAATTTACAGTTAAAATAAATTTTAAAACAAAAACTGTAGGGGCACCTAGGTGGCTCAGTCAGTTTAGTTTCTGACTTTGGCTCAGGTAATGACCTTGTGGTCCATGAGTTTGAGCCCCACATCAGGCTCTGTGCTGACAGCTCAGACTCTGGATCTTGTTTTGGACTCTGTCTCCCCCTCTCTCTGCCCTTCCCCACTCAAGCTCGGTCTCTGTCTCTCTCACTGTCTCAAAAAAATAAACATTAAACAATTTAAAAAAAAAAGACTATAAGAAGAAACAAAAAAGGACACTATAAAATAACAAAAGGGGCAATCCAACAAGAAGATATAACAATTATAAATATTTATGCACCCAACCTAAAGTACCCAAATATACCAAATAGTTAATAACAAACATAAAGGAACTAATTGATAATAATATAATAATATTAGAGAACTTTAACACCCCATGTACATCAATGAACAGATCATCTAAGCAGAAAATCAATAAGAAAATAATAGCTTTGAGTAACACACTGGAACAGATGGATTTAACAGATATATTCAAAACATCCCACCCTAAAAGAGCAGAATACACATTCCTTCCAAACATACATGGAACATGTTCCAGAACTATCACATATTAGCCCACAAAGCAAACTTCACAAATTCAAGAAGATTAAAATCATAGCATACATATTTTCTGACCACAATGCTATGAAACTAGAAGTCAACTATAAGAAAAAATCTAGAAAGGCAACACACATATGGAGGTTAAATAATATGCTAAATAATGAGTGCCTCAACCAGGAAATAAAAGAAGGAAATTAAAAAAGAAAACACATGGAAACAAGTGAAAATGAAAACAAAACAGTCCAAAATCTCTAGAATGCAGAAGTGGTTTTAAGAGGGAAGTTGATAGCAATACAAGCTTAATTCAAGAAGAAAAGAAAAGAAATCTCAAATAAATAACCTAACTTAACCAAGGAGGTGAAAGGCCTGTATTCTGAAAATCATAAAACATTGATTATAAAAATATCTGAAGATGACACAAACAGAGAAACATTCCATCCTCATAGATCAGAAGAACAAATATTGTTAAGCTCTGCATACTGCCCAAAGCAATCTACATATTTAATTCAACCCCCATCAACATACCAACAATATTTTCACAGAACCACAGCAAATAATCCTAAAATTTGTATGGAACCACAAAAGACCCCAAATAGCCAAAACAATCTTGACAAAGAAGACAATAAGAAAAACAAACAAATAAACAACCAAAAATAAAATAAATAAAAACCTAGAGTTAATCACAATTCCAATTCCAAGTTACACTAAAAAGCTGTAGTAATCAACACAGTATACTACTGGCACAAAACTAGACACATAGATCAATGGAACAGTATAGAAAGCTAAGAACAAACCCATGATTATATGGTCAATTAACCCCTGAGAAAACAGAAATAATATCCAATAGGGAAACTGGACCACTTTCTTATACCATAGACAAAAATAAACTCAAAATGGATTAAAGACCTAAATGTGAGATGTAAAACCATAAAAACCCTAGAAGAGAGCACAGATAGTAATTTCTCTAATACTGGCTGTGGCACCATTTCTCTAGATATGTCTCCTGAGGCAAGGGAAATAAAAGCAAAAAATAAACTATCGGGACTACCTCAAAATAAAAAGTTTCCGCAGAGCAAAGAAAACAATCAACAAAACAGAAAGACAACCTGTGTAATGTGAGAAGATATTTGCAAATGCCATATCTGTAAACGTTTAATATTCAAAATATATAAAGAACTTATATACTCAACATCTAAAAAGTATTAATCCAATTAAATGATGGGTAGAAAACATGAATAGACATTTCTCCAAAGAAGACAAACAAATGACCAACAGACACATGAAAAGATGCTTAGCATCACTCAGCATCAGGAAAATGGCAAATAAAAACCACAATGAGATATTACCTCACACCTGTCAGAATGGTGCTAAAATAAAAACCATAAGAAGCCAAGTGTGGGCAAGGATGGGAACCTTCTTGCACTGTTAGTAGGAATGAAATCTGGTGTAGCCACTGTGAAAATGGTATGGAAGTTCCTCAAAATGATAAAAATAGAATGACCCTATGGTCTAGAAATCACACTACTGGGTATTTACCAAAAAAATAAAACATTATTTCAAAAGGATATATGCACCCCTATGTTTCTAGCAGTATTATTTACAGTAGCCAGATTTTAGAAGCAGCCCAAGTGTCCATTGATATCCACTGAATGGATTAAGAAGAGGTGGTATATATACACAATGGAGTATTATTCAGATATAAAGAAGAATGGAATCTTGTCATTTGCAACAACATGGATGGAGCTACAGAGTATAATGCTAGGGAAAGTAAGTCGGAGAAAGGCAAATACCATATGATTTTACCTTTACACGGAATTTAAGAAACAAAACAAAGGGAAAAAAGAGAGAAAGACAAAGCAAGAAGCAGACTTTTAACCACAGAGAACAAACTAATGGTTACCAGAGGGGGATGGGTGAAGGCATGAGCAAAATAGGTGATGGGGATTAAAGAGTATATTTATCATGATGAGCACTAAGTAATGTATGGAATTATTGAACCAGTATATTGTACACCTGAAACTAATATAACACTGCATGTTAACTGTACTGAAATTAAACAAAACAAAACAAAAACAACAAAACAAATGAAAAAAAAAGATTCAATTTTGATGTCCAGTGCTCTCACATAACAGTATGATTTGCTGTATTTGTGTCTTATGTGTGAGGGGTCAGTTAATTAAACTCTTAAAGAAGGTTCGTAAAATTTTCATAGCTTTTTAAGACAACCTTCAACAGCATTAGACATATAATACATACAGAATAACTTATGCTGAATTATTTTTATTGTCTTACTAAATTATAGACACTTAGGAATGCATGTGAGAATCATATTTAATTTTCCAACCAGATAATAATGATATAACAAGTAAAATATGTATTCTTGAAGTGAATTATACCCAAACCCTGTTCTTCTTATTTTTATTCTATTCTATTACAGATAGCATGGAAAGAGACTGGCAGACAAAGGTATTCTATGGAGCATTGTCTCTGACAGTTGATTTCAAATTGCATAGGAGTTACCGAAGCCACAGCAATTTCAGTAAATTGATGTAATTTTAATGCCCATCTTGCCTAATTGTTTTTAAGAAATCAATAATAAACCACTGTCACCGAAAAAGGACTCTAAAGCTTACTTATCTTACTACAGAACAGCTCTTACAGGTGTATGTGAATCTGTAGCTTAGCTACATAGTTCCTAGAATAATTTACCTAAAATTTCAAAGTTTGAGATTAAGTGAGAATTATTTAGCCGGGCTCTAAGTAGCTGAACCTTCAAAATCCAAAGGCAATTTATTCTTTTTGTGACATTGCCAGATATCATGAACATAAGGGGAAGGATAGCTATGCTATGTATATTTTATAAGTTCTAGATCCATTTTTTGTACTACCTTCCTCTACACCCTAAGTGTCCTAAAAAGTGTTATTTATTTATTTATTTATTTATTTATTTATTTATTTTTGTTCTCTAATTTCTATTTGGTTTTGACCAATGATAAATACTAGCAAGAGACCGGAGAATGGGATAAAAAGAGAAGTTCTCTCCTTTCTGGACTCTAGGCTGGGCGTGAATGATTTCTTCTATTAAAAACTATAGTTGTTGATGGGGCACCTAGGTGGCTCAGTTGGGTAAGCATCCGATTTAGGCTCAGGTCATGATCTCAGGGTTCCTGAGTTCAAGTCCTGTGTCAGGCTCTGTGCTGACAGCTCAGAGCCTGGAGCCTGCTTCGGATTCTGTGTTTCCCTTTCTCTCTGCTCCTCCCCTGTTCATGCTCTGTCTCTCAAAAATAAATAAATGTGAAAAAGATTTTTAAAAATAAATAAAAATGATAGCTGTTGATTGCTGGTTCTTATCTATAGTTAGATTACTCTCAGACTCTGTTAAAATCTCTCACCTCTTATCCCTTTAAACCCAAATGTAGTGGTTGCTTAACTCTGCTGCTGACCCCAGGGTGCTTCATCAACCCTTACCGGTTTTCTTTAACTCTGTCCACATTCTCATAATAGTCCTTCCATTAAACTAAATTTAATGACCCTTTGGAGCCTACACTCATTTTCCTGCTAGGAACTTTATACATTGTTATCAGATTATCAAAATGGGAATATGAGATTGGACTTTTCATAAACATTTGACATATAGGTGGATATCCTAGTTAGATAAAGGGGAATTCTGGGAACATATGTGTTGTGATAATATTGTGATCAGAAAATTTACAGTGATAGTACTATGGAAAGTAGTAGCAATAGAGGACAAGATGCGGGTGTTAGAGTACCTTAGACATTTTAGTATAGCAATGAAGAGTAAAGAAAAGCTGACTTATGGTACTGCTTCTAATGAAACTAGTGGCTACACAGAAGGATGGATAAAGTAAATGCTTCTAATGCCCGATTTAGCACAGGAGAAGAAAGACTATTTACCAATTTCAATGATTTCTCTTGGTCTGAGTAGAAGGAGTGTAAAGTTGTCAAACCAATTAAGTGTTCAATCTGTCCAATTTTCTTATAGTGTGGGGAAAAGACTGGGACTTTGAGATACAGGATGGAAACATTTGATCAGTCACAGTTGAGGAAAAGGGCTTTGAATTTCTAAATTCCACTAAATGTCTTTGCTAAAAAGAACATACTCCTATCTTTCATCATGGGCTTTAAGCCCACAATTAGAGCTAGATTGCAGCAGAGCTGGCCCAGAAAACAAGGGCTGGTCCAAGAGGAGTTAGGCTATAGAACAGAAGAATTATGAGATCCTGCCAATTTAAATCAGAAGAATCACGAACACATATATAGATTTTTTTTTTTTATTTGTCAACACAGATGCACTCACTTGAGATTTAAAGTATTGGCTTAAGCCTTATAGGTTGTATTAGCTTTGCTATTTCAATCCACCTGGAAAAAGCTGTTTTGATAGATCCATGGAATTGCCTACTGAAAGCTTAAGAATAATGGGTAGGAGGAAATGCCCTGCAAACATGTGGTTCTGATTTGAAGGATGTAGTATATACTCTAGACAAGTAAATAATAGAAGGTGAATTCTTTCTTATAGTCATGTTACTATGTGTCCAGGAATTAAAAGGTAGAAATAAAAGTGGCTCTTGACATTATTTTACCTAATAACTCCACTGAGAAATGGCTGCTTTCTATTCGATAAGTTTAGAAGCCTTGACTGCAAATGGAAGAATGCTGCAATGTAGGAATTCAACCATGGAACATTCTAATCCTTTGGTTCAATAAGTTCAATAAGTTTGGTTCAATAAGTTTAGAAGCCTTGACTGCAAATGGAAGAACGCCGCAATGTAGGAATTCAACCATGGTACATTCTCTTCTTCATGTAGGACTCCTCATACCATTAAACCAAGAGGGAGAGAAGAGAATCTCTTTTCTGTTACTCTCTTGGCCTCTTGGTGCTTGATACTGTTTACAGATGAGAAATTGGTTTGTGGGAGCAAAGACTGTATCTAAAACCCATTGAATACATGGGGGAGCTTCTTCATACTTCCATGCCAACAGTATTAGCTAACGGAAGTATGTATCATGCAAATCAAGACAAAGTCACAAAGGACTCACAGTAAGAACACATAAAGGTTTACTATGCTCCACCTTTTTTTTTTTTCCTCTTAACCCTATTCAAACCTCTATAAATCTCCCATTTATTGAACACTTCTTTTGAGATGTGTCATCTCTTTCTTTTAGGGACCAGAAATTATATAATGATCAAAGTAATAATTACTGAAACCAAGAAATATCAAGGAATTGTGATATCCAATAATTCTTTCATCCTTTAAAAAAATCATTTCATTTCCTGGCTAAAATTATTCAAAGTCCCTGCAGGACCATGTATAATTTGGCTGCTGCCTCTTTCACTGACTTCTGTTCTTATCATTTTTCTCCCCTTGCTCACTCTGGCTCCACTACACTGGTCTTGAAATTCTTGGAAAATGCCAAGTTCATTTCTACCCAAGGTCTTGATTTAAGAACACCTGCACTTATGGCTTCTCATAACTTATTACTTCCAAAGTAGTTTGTTTGGATAATACTCCCATTTCATATTTCAGAGGACCTTTTGCAACTAATCTATTTAAAATATGAGTACTTTCTTCATCATGATCTATCCCTTCTTCCAGCTTTATTTATGCCATAGCACTCATTATTCTAGAAGTCATGCTACTTATCTATCTGCTGACTACTTTATTGCTCATCTTCCCCCAGAAACAAAACAAAACAGACAGACAAAAAACTGTGAAATCAAGAACTTTTCTTGGTTCACTAACTTTTGCATCTTGAACCTGTACAACAGTGTCTGGTGCTACATAGACACTAAGTGTTCTCATCATAAATATTGCTTCTGTGGAGTTTCATAAGACTTCTTTTATATTTGTGTGGCTTGACCTAGGCATTAATTATTCTATGAACCTATCTCCTCATCTAGAAAAATAGGAAAAATTAAAACATACCCTGGTTATCTGTGGTGAGATATGTGAAAGTGAGTGAATATTAAAAACTGGGATTTATAATTCTCAACTTCCTCTCTCTCCATACCTAGTCCCTAAGCCTTGATTAAGCCATAACATGTATCACTTAAGGCATGTAATCTAATCCACACTTTTTTATGAGTAAGCAGGACTGCTATCAATCTAAGTGGTGAATTACCTTTAAGTTTAATGTTTATGCTATTTAAAAATTCAACTACACTATTAAAATTGAAATGAAAGTTACTGTGAAATAATCTCTGCTCTCCTCAGTATGTTTTATTTCTTTACTATGTTTCATCTGATTTGCAGTCATAAAGTTTCTTAGGAATCAGTAGGCTATATGTAACAACAACTGGTTAATTTCTATTGTTCTTGAGCAATAATACACTGATTACTAAGGAATTACTGATTACTAATTGTTATGATACACTGATTACTAAGGAATTAAGGTTAAACCACTGTAGATTTAATACACTTACTGAAAGCAATTATAACTTTAAAATAGGTAACCATCATAATTGATTGCATTTAGTGTATCTGTATAAATAGGATTAGTTAAGGATAGTTTTAAATAAAACTCCAATTTAAAATAGGCATATATTTGTAATCATTTAAAGCCAAATTGTTAAAATTATATTATACCCTGGTCTACTGTTGGAAATAACTTAGGAATTCCCTGATGGATTAACAAGGCACAAAGAAATAAAAAGCCACAGGATGAATGCATCCACGATTACGTAAACAAGATTAGGCAAACAGGGCAAAGGTCCCCAGTATAGGACAAAGGTATAGGAATAAGAAATCTCAGGATGAAAACATTCAATATCAGGTAAACAAGATTAGGTATTCAGGGTGGAAGTACCCCCCAACTTAGTACAATAGCGGAAAGGTGCTTTCACAGGAAGGGCCAAAATAGTTAAATAGGTAAACGGGGCTATAGACAGCAGTAGTTGCCAGTTGCCCAGAACAGAGCTCATTTGCAAAAGAAAGGTAACTTGTTGTCCCTAAAGGCAGCAGGTTCTTTCTTGTCCTGTAGGCAAGTTTATGTAAACAGAGGTGGCACCTCATGCCTGCTGTAAACCACCATTCTCTAGGCACTGGGATTTTGGTTTGTACTGATCCAAACCCCTAACACTGCGAAATCCCCTTTCCCTCACCCCCAAGACTTAATAATCACAGTTTCATTGTATCTTTGGGGACGTCTATCATGCTTGTAAGCCTTCTGATCTTAATAAAAATGGAGCAAGGACCCTTACTCAGGGCTCTTCTCCCTTCCCAGACATTAGCCTCTCTCGCATTTTAATCCTGTGTCTGCTCTCTTGCTGGACAAGAGAGATCTTCAGATCAAGAGCCTACAACAGTCTATTAATTAGTAGTGTCGGTCACTATACATTGGAGGAAAACAAGAGTTCGATAAAGTTGAAATTTATGAAAAACCTATTTTAAATATGTTGATGTGCAGCTTAACATACACAAACACCTTAGCATCTCAAGAGTCCAATAAGGTAGATGTTAATATCCACATCGGGAAGACTAAAAACTATAATCTTCTCAAGGGGGCAAATCTATCGTAAGAAGACAGTCTCTCTGCTTCTGGAAACTATTATATCCTCTCTTCTAAGCTGACTTTTAGACTCTCTACTCGTTTCCACTTTAGACAAAGATGTTAGTGATAGTCCTCTCGTATTTGGAAGGAGAGCCTTGCCAATCCTTTTTGGCTTCCCTGCCTTCATTCTCACTGTGCAATCTCCTAAGAATAAGAATAGACTTCTAACTTCACTTCACATATGACGCACCAATGTAGCTAGCCCTTTCTCATCTTATTTAGCCATTCAACTGAGTATATAATGGATGTGGGCTGCATTGTCATTATTTATCAGCATCTGGCATATTACATCATAATATTCACTAAAGGAAACCTCTTCTTTTAATATCTGCTATTCAGTAAAGTTAATGTTTCCCATTTTATCAGAGGCATAAATTAGTAGTGCTTGTGTTGTACTACTTTCCTTTTATGATTTTTCCTATTTTCTTTTCAATATAGAGAACACTTTTCTGAGTGCCTTGTTAATGAATAATCATTATATGTAACATTTTGTTTGGGTACTTTATGATTCAAAAGGCAGTTTTACCAAATTGTCTCATGTTATCTCTGCATATTACCATTTACATACAGGAAAAATTTATTGAAAAATTATGTCTTTGCCCCAAAGGGAGTTTTCAGAATAGTTGGGGTAAACAGAGAAGAAAAAGAAGTTGAATTATAGTGTGATTCAAGCTGTTAACACTGATTCCCATGGTAGCACGAGAAGTCTGGAGTAGGAAAATGGAGTGAAATATTTCTGGAAGAGATTATGAAACTGCTTAAAAGCATAAAGTTGAACAAAAATCAAATGGCTGCACTAATGCCTCAGCAAAGCTCAATTTTAAAGTAACTGTTTTCCTCTCTTTCACAAACCTCCCCTCCTCCCTTCTGAGCCCTGTGTTTCAAGAACCTGGTACCACCTTGAGAATGATTAAGGAGGTTGGCAGACATACACAATTCCTGTTGAAACTTGCTACGTCCTGTATTTCTCTATAAAACCCTCCAAGCCTCTTCCTCTGCAGGGAGTTTGTCATTTTCAAAAGTGATAGCCTGTTGTAGCCTCCTCTGCCCAACAAAACAATAAAGTCATTATTCCTCTTTATCCCAAATTCTTATCTTTACATTATATTTTGACTCCAAAGTATAAGGTTGGTTTTTGACAACAATTATACCTATAGAGACACTTGAAATGTGACTTACTTTAGGGAAGGATGCAAGAAAAACTTTTTTTTGGCAGATGTAGATCCAAGCACAAAGTTTAAAGTTCTGAATCTGGGTAACATGGGATTTAAGGGTACACAAATCTGGAACCAGAGTCTAGGTTCAAGGGACAGCTTTTGCTCCTTACCAATTAGATGTGTAAGTTTGGACAGGTTACCTACCTCTCTGTGTCTTGGTTTTCTAATCTGTAAAGTATAGATTATTAAAGTATGAATTTCATAGGGTTGTCATAAAAATGAAAAGAGTTGGAGTACCTGGGTATCTTAGTCAGTTATGTGTCTGACTTTGTGGCTGATGTCATGATCTCACAGTCATGGGATGGAGTCCTATCAGGCTCTGTGCTGAGCACACAGCCTGCTTGGTATTCTCTCTCCCTCTCTCTCACTCTGCCCCTATCCTACTTGCAAGTGCTCACATGTGTGTTGGCAAGCGCTCTCTCAAAATAAATAAATAAACTTTTAAAAAATAGCTTAAGAAATTAAAAGACTTAACACACATAAAACATAAAAGATTTCTCGGCATATAGTAAGCACTCAGTAAAGATCAGCTATTAGTATCATGACTGAGTTATGGAGAGATGTTAAGATAGCAGGCAGAGAGAGAGAGAGAGAGAGAGAGAGATGAGGAGACTCCTAGAAGGGCAGACATTGTCTCCATTTTACACATGTAGAAACTGAAACTCACAAAGTCCTAAGTAGAAGGTATGCAATTCACTCTCTTCTTGGTACCTTTTATTGCTATCTATTTCAGGTTACTATTTTTTTTTCTCAAATGTAACACAAGAAGACATTTTTTAAACATGATTTCTGAAGTAGAAACTGCCTGGTAAACAACATTTTATTGTAAAAATTCCTTTGTGGTAAATACAATACTTGCCATATCCCCAGAATTTCCCTGACAATGAATACAAATGCAGTTTAGCCTCAACCCTGATCCTTTGCTCCATAGGCTTCTCTAGAGAAGATGTAAATATCATTAAAATGATTCAAACACACCCAAATTCTGTTCCCTTATAATAGGTACTGAGATGAAGCTCTCCAATGGCAAGGCTCAGTTTCCCCAGTAACACAATTCTCTTTACACATGGAAATCACTGCCTATTCTGAGCCTCAACATAAAAGGAAATGCATTTTTTAATGCTGTTATTTACTATCATTTTAAATCAGAAAAACTTTTGTTTTAGACTTTCCACCTGATCTAATCTTCATCACATCCCCTTATCTAATTTCCTCAGAGATAAATGATGTGGGAAACAAAAGCAAATAAAAAATAATATTTCCTTACAACTCACAGCCCACTCACAAATCCTTGAGACAGGGAGAGTGACCTTCTTCTAGGCATTCAGCTGTCTCGATGATGATACTTTGCGAATAAGGGCAAAAGGCAACCTTAGCTTAACATTATCTTGCCCCTCAGAATCCTTTAAGTCTACTTTAACATATAAAACCTCCTTTGGGAGCTTCCTTTATCTCTACCCCCAAAGATATATGTTGGTAATCATACTCAAAGCATATGGCCCACTGATATACATCTGAAGAAGGGTCTCATGACTGAGGTTTTACTAGACAGTAATAAATGTCAGTTTCCTAATAGTAGCTGGCACCATCAAGGTCCTGGAAACTGCTTCCAAAATTCATTAGAGACTTAGGCTATCACTGACTCCCAACTTGAAGGTATATAATCAGTCACTTGTCACAACCCCAGTACAGCTCTTTCTGCCCATGGGTCCTGTTCCTGTGTTTTAATAAAACCACCATTTTGCATCAAAGACATCTCAAGAACTCGTTCTTGGCTGTCGGCTCCAAACCTCAACACTCCAAACCACAATAAAAACTTTCAATAATCTGTAGTTTTAAAGTGCATACAAATACTCAAAACATAAGTGTAATATTATCCCAGCCAACAAAAGGCTGTGGAGAAATTCCTCAATGCGAAAATTTCCAGAATGCCCAGAAAGTAGCCAGGACTGTACTTGGCAAAACGGAGAATAGGACACATATCCAATATGGCTCCTAGTTTTAAATATCTTACAGGATTTTTAGATAACTTTTTTTATTTCTTCTATAATTGAGAACAAACAAGGTAATGAGGATTTACAAAATACTAATGTATAGTATAGTAATTGTGTTCCTGTGTTCAGAACAGTACTAGAAGAAGCCCTCATGTGAAAGCAAAGCAGCTACCCCTATCTTGTCCCCAATATAACACTACTGGTTAGATCTATCTATCCGTGATGGCTTTATGTCAGAGGACATTTAGACACGTTAGCCTGAAATCTTCACTACTTCATTATTTGTGGAATTATTTAATGTGTAGTTTTTCCCAATATCTATGCAGTTAGAGATTTTGACATCCTTGTTCATCTGTGTATCCACGTTTCTTAACAGGTGTCTGATCCATAGCAAGGTGTGATGAAGCTTATGGAACCAATTAAGTAAATCGACTCAGCCTCTTTCACATAATCTCACCCATCGTCCTTCAGGGTAGGAGTGCAGATCCATTGCCCGTGTGTCATTGGCTCAGCTTTAGTTTTTTCAGAGCTGATTGACAAAAATATTTACTCCAATTTTGCAATTCTTACCTACTTCCTTCAGTATTCCTGTCCCTAATATTTGTATCATTTCTATTACTATTATTTCAAAGGAGTTCCAAATAATCTGGATGTAAAACCAGAGGATGATCTAATCTAGACTTATTATGTAGACAAAATGCTTCAAAACTATGTTGGCTATTTATTTGCCAGGGTGGAATGTTAGTGTTTGAAAATTTGATAATTGAATCTGAGGGTCATGAAGAAGTTAGTGTGCTGGTTTTGTAGAATAGTTTCCCATATCTATCTCTTAACTGATTGTTGAACTCAGGTCAGAGGTAACCAGGGCTGCTGTGAGAGCATTTGATCTCCTCATCCTGATTGGAAACTCCAGTAAGCTACATGGCATCATCCTGTAATAAATAAATCCCTTATTGTTTACTGAAAACAAAGGGCATGATTGTTTTTAAGTATATAGATACGATGAGACTATGAAATATAAAGATAAGGAATGTGTCCTAGGTTCAATAATCATTAGCCAGGTGTCATTTTAAATCTTCAATAGTAGTAGAGCAAAGCATGGTTAGTTGGCCTGACTGACTGAAGAGCATAGCCCCACATTTCTTCCAAAAGATAAAGAATCTGAAAATATCTAGACCTGTCAATATCACCACTAATCCTTTTCTGTGTGGATATTCATTCTTTACTGGGAAAATAATTTCATTTCATGTTGAGTCAGTACTTAAAACATATATACCATTGTGGAGCATCATTGTGGTATACTACAAAGATTACTAAGCCAGCTACCACCCCCTATGTGTGTGTGCACGCACACGCACATGGGGGAATGCATGTTGTGATTTATTTTAGAGAACAAGTTAACCTCTCTTTATCTGTACAAAAGACGAAAAGAAACAGACAAAAACCAAACCAAATCAAATGGAGCAATGCAGCATTTGGTTTTGGAAAATTTTCTTTTTCCCTCCCTTCCTTTCTTCCTTTAATAAGTTTTCCAAGACCAACTTGAAAATAGGTTGATTTTTCTGAAATACAAGCAGAAGCGATATATTCCCTGCTACTAAACAGGCCTGAGGCAGATGCCAATTGTTGCAGGTTTCTTCTTGATAGGTCCATCTGGGCAACCTCCTTCATTTTATTACTAATGGAAACAAATGATTGACCCATTGAAGGTTAGGGTTTGGATTCCCAAGCTTTACCACTTCTAATCTTTTACAAGCTGTTTTATTACCTATGTTTTGACATTTTATTGCAATAGTGTATTGTGAATAAGTCATAATTTTGTTCAGTAATCTGAGTTATTTTAGTGTTTGCCACAAACGTTTCTATCTGCATTGGGTGGGATTATGCACAAAGTATATGAATCTTTCAGTACTACATTAAGCTCTCTGAATTTCACCAGACTAGAAACATTTATTTATTGTTTTGATTTTAACGTGATAGAGAAAGGAATGCTTCCAGATTCTTTCAATTCTCCTAAGGTTTTTCTAAATGGCATGTTCAGGATTAACTTGAAGAGCCTAATATCGTTTAAATCCATCTGTTCTCATTCCAAATCAGGATTACCAACAGTGCATGTTAAAGTAAAGATTTATAGTAAAATATTCATCTCATATCCTTCACCAATTTCTGAAAATATGGACCAAGGGAAGACTGATCACTGCTAAGATACAGGAGTAATACATTTACTTGCCTGTATTAGAATTATGTCTTCTTCTCTCCATTGATATAAATTTTAAATGACTTTCAGGATTATCTCAGGCTCTACCTCCTCCAGGGTAGCTTCAAGCAGAAATGATGTAATTTAACATTTTTCTCTATTCTAACTCATCCAATCACCCTCAGTAGTCAGACAGACCCATACTGAAATCTTGACTTCATTTATCACTAGTTATGGGACTTGAACGAGTTGCATAACTTCTTTCATCTCACCTGAAATACTGACCCTCAGAGAATTTTCAAAAGGTTATCATGAGATTCTTGTGCAAAGCATGTAGGATAGTGCATATCCTGTTTATTATATGCTCAATAAATCCTAGCTGTCACCATCATCATCATCACCATTCCTAAACTGTATCTCTGTCTCTTATTATTTCTACCAATTTTTGGTACTTTCTTGAATTATTTAATTCTCTGTACATACCCATCTTTCTCTTCAACAAATTTATAACAACCATGATAGCACAACAGATTTTTATATTATTACATGTCATGAATTGCTGGGAGCTGCACCGGCCTCTCTGGATGGCAGTCACAGCAAGAAAATGGCAGCGTTTGCACAGCTCCAGCCATGAGAAATGAAAACTGGTATCTCCTGCTACTACTGGCTCATGTTGTGCTGGTATTGACCAGGCCTCACAATATTCCATATCAGACCAATATTCTGAACACAGACACCTCATAAGGAAAAGCATATTTCTGCCTTTGCAAGAGAGATTTTAGATGAAAGCTCTATGGATGATTGTCAAAAGGCTCTTCCTATGGGCCTTGCAGATCCAAGACTTAAGGGGTTAAGAACACAAGAGTTACAATTGAGCCTGGCCCTGAGACAAAGAGCCTATTTCAGGGCACAACATAAGTTACTACATATTATCTTTGCTAATTGGTGAAGCATAGCAGTCCCTTCCTCAAGGCCTACATTCCACAAACACCCTCCCTTACACCGGCAACTGGGATGAGGACAGATAAGAGTAGCTAAAACATAAACCCAGGTGCAATAACTGACACATTTATGGCCCCCATGGTGCTTGCACATTCAGCATCAAGGAAAAGCCTTGCTCAAGCAATTTAGGAGCAAGCCTAATATACATTCTTCCTCTTGTGATTAAAAACTGTCTAGAGGTTTACCCATGCAAAATAAGATAAGTTTGTTAGTACCTTAATCTGGGGGACTGACGTCAAGAATATGGGGAGGTTCTGCAAGAATACTTTTGTAAAGCCTGTTTCTGTACACCTTCCGCTGATCAAAGCATCTTATCACAAATAATTAGCCCCTGTAAAAATTCTGTCTTCTGATATCATATTGTTGTTGAACCTTAAAATAAAGACACCAAAACTGACAGGACAGAGATGACTGCCTGGTGATCAGAAAGAACCTTGGGGCTCTCTCATTCTCTTTCGCCGATACCGTCCATCCTTCAGGGACCCCTGGACCTGTCGGAACCGTCGCGGCCTCCAACAATGAATATAGAAAAAAAAAAAAACAATATAGGCAAGTAACAGTCTGAGAGATTGTTAGAAGGAAGCTTCAGGTAAATATAAAAGTTGCTCTTTATTTACAAGAAGGAATTTCCAAGTGCATATGTGTACACATGTGCATGTAAAAGAGAATGGAGAGGTTGGCAGTGGGGTACAGAGACCACTGAATCATCCTCCCTTGCAAAACAGATTTTATGAAAGAGTAAACAGTTAGGACTTTAGACATGGTTTAAGGAAAGGGGGATAAATCTAGTCTTGGTAACGTTTAAGAGTAAGCACTGATAATGTAGATAAAGTAGGTGGAGGTCATATTATGTGTGTTATGGTTGGGCATTGTGGAAAAATCAATTCACTTGAAAATAATAGATATGAATCTGAAACCCAGAGCTATGACTTATTAGCTTTGTTATCTTCATTTACTTAATTTTCTTGAATCTTATTTTTCTTAACTCTATATGAAGCAAAATAACATTGTTTACCTCCAGGGATTCTGGGGAGGATGAAATAAAATTCAGGATTTGAAAACACCTTAAAAAGTAACATATAAGCCATATAGATATTTTTAGCATTGCTATCATCTTTTGACACTCTCAATGCTGTTATTATAAAATCATTATAATAATTTGAGAGTGAGTTAAAGGAGATATTGAAGAAGACAATGAATGGAGACATAAATCTGTGGGAAGACTTGGAGTTTCGTAAATGTGAAGAAACAAAAGGCTTTGATGGAGTTATTGAAGTAGCTAGTTTTCGGTTATCATGCACTCCAACTATACTCTCCGCACACTGAACAGCCTAGAATGATGCTAGCCTGATTTATATTATCATATCTAGAATACACATTTACTTATAAGAAACCAGTTAATATTTCCAGAGTATATGGTTCAATATCAATCTGGAAATATTACAGGTATTTCAAAAAAATGTAACTGAATGCAAGAGTATTAATTTAGCTCTTTCTCTAATCAACAAACATTTATTGAACATGTGGTCTAGCTACTTTATGCCAAACAGTAAATTCTGCAATAAAATATACAAAACTTTAACTCCATAAAATCTAGTCTAACATTTGACTCCATAAAACCTAGACTATATTGGATGATACACATACATTAAAAAAATAGCTATGAAAATACATAATTTAAAACTTTTTTAGTAATATAAAGAAAACATTAATATAGTAATATTAAAATACAGTGTGTTAAAAGAGTAGGTAAGGGAAGGTACAATGAGATAAAAAGAGTGAGTAGAAGATAACTAGATGAAGAAGGAAGGGAGAACTCCCTGTTGAACCATAGTCCGAAAAAGAAAAAAGACATGTTTAAGAAATTTATTTCATTTAATAAAATAAATGTTAAGTTAGTTAACATACAGTGTAGTCTTGGCTTCAGTAGCAAAACCCAGTGATTCATCTCTTACATATGAGCATCCAGTGTTCATCCTGAAAAGTGCCCCCCCCAATGTCCATCACCCATTTTCCCCTCTCCCTTGCTCACCCAAATCAATCCTCAGTTTGTTCTCTGTATTTAGGAGTTTCTTATGGTTTTCCTCCCTCTGTGTTTTTATCTTATTTTTCCTTCCCTTCCCCTATGTTTATCTGTTGAGTTTTTCAACTTTCACATATGAGTGAACTCATATATCTATCTTTCTCTGACTTTTTTTCACTGAGTGTAATACCTTCTAGTTCTATCCATGTTGTTGCAAATTACACGAGATTTTTTTCATTGCTGAGTAGTAATCCATTGTATATTTTATACACACACACACACAAACACACATACACACACACACACACACACACACACACACTACTACTTCTGTATCCATTCATTAGTCAATGGACATTTGGGCTCTTTCTATACCTTGGCTATTGATGATATCACTGCTATAAACATTGGGGTGCCTGTACTCTCTTTGAACCAGTAGTTTTGTATCCTTTGAATAAAGTTCTAGCAGTGCAATCCATGGGTTGTAGGGTAGTTCTATTTTTAATTATTGCATATATATAGAGAGAGACACAGAGAGAGAGAGACACACAGAGAGTGTGAGTAGGGGAGGGGCAGAGAGAGAGGAGACACAGAATTTGAAGCAGGCTCCAGGCTCCCAGCTGTCAGCATAGAGCCCAACATGGGGCTGACACTCACAAACCACAAGATCATGAGCCAAAGTTGGATACTTAACCTACTGAACCACTCAGGAGCCCCTAATTTTTTGAGGAACCTCCAAAATGTTTTCTGGTAGGGCTGTACCAGTTTGCTTTCCTACCAACAGTGCAAAAGCATTCCCCTTTCTCCACATCCTTGCCAACAGCTATTCCTCGAGTTGTTAATTTTTGACATTTTGACAGGTGCGATATGGTATCTTATTGTGGTTTTGATTTGTGTTTCCCTGATTATGAGGGATATGGAGCATCTTTTCATGTGTCTGTTATCCATCTGGATGTCTTCTTTGGAAAAATGTCTATTCATGTCTTCTGCCCAATTCTTCACTGGGTTATTTGTTTTTTGGGGTGTTGAATCTATTAGTTCTGTATAGATTTTGGATACTAATCCTTTATCCAGTATGTCATTTGCAAATATATTCTCCCATTCCCTGCTTGCCTTTTAGTTTCATTGATTGCTTTGTTTGCTGTGCAGAAGTCTATTATCTTGATGAGGTCCCCATAGATCATTTTTACTTTTATTTCCCTTGCCTTCAGAGACATGTCAAGAAAGAAGTGTTGCAGCCTAAGTCAAAGAGGTTGCTACCTGTTTTCTCCTAGAGGATTCTGATGGTTTCCTGTCTCACATTTAGGTATTTCAACCATTTTAAAATTATTTTTGTGTATGGTTTAAGAAAGTGGTCCAGTTTCATTCTTCTGCATGTTGCTGTCCAGTTCTCCCAGCACCATTTGCTGAAGAGATTCTTTTTTCCATGGGATATTCTTTCCTGCTTTGTTGAAGACTAGTTGGTCATATTTTTTGGGTCCATTTCTGGTTTCTCTATTCTATTCCACTGATCTAAGTCTCTCTCTTCATGCGAATACCATACTGTTTTGATAATAACAGCTTTGTAATACATCTTGAAGTCTGGAATTGTTATGCCTCCAGCTTTGGTTTTGTTTTTCAGCATTGCTTTGGCTATTAAAGGTCTTTTCTGGTTCCATAAAAAAATTTAGAATTGTTTGTTCTAGCTCTGTGAAGAACACTGGTGTTATTATGGTAGGAATTGCATTGACTTTGTACATTGCTTTGGGTAGTATCGACATTTTAATAATATTTGTTCTTCCAATCCATGATCATGGAATGTTTTTCCATTTCTTTTGGTCTTCAATTTCTTTTAAAGCTTTCTGTAGTTTTCAGTGCACAGATCTTTTACCTCTTTAGTTAGGTTTATTCCCAGGTATTTTATCATTTTGGGTGCAATTGTAAATGGGATTGATTCCTTCATATCTCTTTCTGCTGCTTCATTATTTATGTATGGAAATTTAAAGCAGTTCAGGGGAACAATGATAGAAAGTAGAGAGTAATTCAGGATTTTTCGAGAGAACTCTGATGGGAATCTTCTCCAGGATGCATATTTTTATGAAAACAGACATCAATTACAGCATCATAAACTAATTATGTTCTTGCAGTAGGACAAAGGAACAGACAGGACTCAATTCCCTTCTTTTTTATATTTCTCTGAAGATTACTTTAAAGAAGTACACAATTTCCTTTGCTTTTCCACAAGAAAAGTTTCACAGGTGGGCCTTCCAGGAGTTTGGCCTGGCATTGCATAGCTAAGAATATTACCAAGTGGTTAAATCTAATTTGGTGATAAAATATTGATAAGCTCATTTGGCCAACTCATCTAAGTCATATATGGAATCTAGGCATTATCAATAGTAAAGGTCAGATTTTAATTTACTTTGTATTTACTTTGTTGCTCTCATAATTGTTTTGAACCTTAGCTTAGGGGAAAAGATGGACTGTTATGCATTGACCTTCAGATTAAAACACAAACATAAATCAGATCTGGTGCATGTCAGGCCTTTCAGACCACTGCAGAAATTCAAGTCTTAATTATAATTGCAATGAAAAGTGTTGAAGGACTGAATGAATCAAAATGATATAGCGTATACAATTATTAATGTTTGCTCTGTCCAATCTGTGTAGAATAATTTCAGGACAAAATAAATTCAGTAATGTTAGGGAGTTATTAAAATAATTTGGTAAGATATATTTGATAAGAAGAGCAATATTCTAAGATTTAAAATTATATGAGTAGATATAAGACCTGCTCAAAATTATGTTTACACATGAGGCATTTTAAATCCATTGTCTGATCAAGGTATAACACATGGAAAGTTCTCAGTAGATACTGGTGAATAAAGAAATGTCAGTTAACTTATCTTCTGGGAAAACAGCATATACAAGCCGTAAGATGATCCATTAAAAATACTTTTGAAAATATATTAATATCTTTTTCACTTTTCATTCTTGACACTTTTCATTCTTGGTGAAAACAATTCACAGCCTTTGGTTCCAAATTATTAATGCAATGTATTAATAATTGCATGGACAAATAAACAATTTGAAAGGTAAGAATCAATTTCAAAAAAACCCTAAGCATATAATAGTCTTAATGTTACAGGTCTGGATCACCTAGCGGAAGAACCAAGTGGCACTCAGCAGTGCCCTCCCTATTCATGTAGACCTTGTTAGCAACCTCGACCAACTGCATGATGTTCGTTCCACTGAAACCCTCAAGTTTTTGGAGTTTCCTTCTGATATCTGGGGCTGCATGGGCCATGAAAGACGTGTTTACCATCTGTTGGCTTTCTTGTGCCTTAGTATCAAATGAGGTGTAAATGTGGTAAACCTCGTATAGCCTGTCATAATAATCCCCAGGAGATTCCCCTTGCTGCTGAGTAATTGAGGATATCTTGGTCATATTCATGGGCTTCTTAGTCCCTGCTTGGATCCCCTGGAAGAAAGCCTCTTGGTACTGGTGGATACGGACTTGTCCTTCTTTTTTAGTGAAGTCCCACATAGGACGTTCTTCAGGCACGGCAGTTCTAGCCCAGATCCCAGGATTGACAATGCCATCTGGTGCATGTTCCTCAAGGTATTGCCAAGCTCCTCCCCTAATTCTCTGTCTCTCTTCAGTATTAAACAAAGTATGGAGCAGCTGTTGGCAGTCTTCCCAAATCGGTTGGTGGGTCTAGAAGAGGGACTCTATTAGGTCCTGCTGTTTTTCAGAATATGATGGTGTGTTATGTTTCCAGTTGAGGAGATCAGTAGTGGATAAAGGCTCATAATCCAGTGGCCAGCCTGCAGGATTCCATTCTCATCATGTCTCTCAGATTTTTCTCGTTCCTGCATTCTGGCCAGCACACCAGTCCCTTGTACCAGCATCTGGAGAGCACCTGCACCTGGCTGAGGGCACAATCTTGCCACTGGTCCAGGAGAAAGAGGATCTGTCAAGTCCGGAGGTGGTGGGGAGGTCGAAGGTGGCAGAGTATTGGGAGCCTGGGGGTCAGCTGCTGATGGTCTCGGTGGATTATATTGGTTCTTCCTCCAGATCACTGGCGGGACTTTGTGGAGGTTGGGATGTCTGTACCCTAGCCTCTCCCTGTTCGTTGCAGGTAAATCACATCCAAAGGTGGAGGTTTTGGGCAATCTCTAACCAGGAGTTGATATATAGGAACTGATAAGGGTAACCTGGGTCTATGGTAACAACATGCCAGACACGGCCAACCATTGGGACATCTAAGGTTCCCTCGAAGGGCCATCCTACCCCAAAAGTGGGCCATTCCAACTTACATAGGGTCCTTAATTTGCTGGGGTCATCTTAATTCCATAGCTTCCTAAAAACCCCTTCTCAAAGTTCTCAAACATAGTTTCAAGAACTGTGGGTTTGCTCTTTCCCAACCCCATAATGTTCCCATGAGGCTGTGTCCAAAGACAGACAAAGAGATAGGGGTGCCCTCACTAATGAGGAGACCAGTCAGATGCCCATCTGGCCATATCCCGAAGGAGCTTAGGTGATGTTTAGCTGTAGTGGTCTCAGCTCTGTGACTTACAATCAGAAATTATTCCAACACCGCCATAGACTGTATGCCATTCACCACAGAATGGCCCACTCAGACTCCATAGGCTTTTGGAAACCTTAAGGGTGCCCACCCGTGGAGCCACAGAATCAAACTCAGTAGGCAAGCCAGACCAAGTCGCACATTCACACTCACATACACACCAGAGGTTATTACATTCCCTTCCACAGAATTTCTATGGATGAGACCACTGAGGTCTCCAGGAGTGATCAGCTCCCCCTTCCACCACTATGGGTGGGCCAGACAGGACAGATTTACAGATGGGGGCCCCTAAAAGAGAGACCCCTGAAGTCTCTAGAGAGTGATTAGGTCCCCCTTTCACCGCTAAGGGTGGGCCAATGGGGCCCCTGCAGGTTTCCTGTCAGTGAGACCACTGAGGTCTCCAGGAGTGATCAGCTCCCCCTTCCATCACTATGGGTGGGCAGGACAGGGCAGATGTAGGGCTCAGACCTTACCGGTTTCCGACATTGGTTCCAGGTCCTCACTTGCCAAGTCTCCTCGAGTCATGTGGGAACAGCAGAGCAGGGCTGGCCCGAGGCAACCGAGCTGGAGACTGTAGAAATTCAGGCAGGGTGCGCCTTTCCTCCTTCTGTCACCGCCTTGCCTTGGGCCAGTGAGATTGGGTTTCCTGATCAGGAAAATCCAATGGAATCTTGTCTGAATCACGATGGAAGAATCAAGCAGCACTGGGAGATCTTGGAAGGGAGGAGGTTTATTTTACACTGGTGGGCTTAGAGAAAATCATTCTCCAGAGGTCTGAGCACAGAGCATTACGAGAGGGAATGATTTGTAGCCTGTTACTTCCGCATTCCTCATTAATCAGGGACAGGTGTTTCCTATTAGTGTTGTCGGCCATCTTACAACAGATTTTCTCTATCACTAACATTATGGTATTTTTGAATGAGTCAGGTATTTCCTCAATTTCAAAAGTTCTGTATCAAGAGCTATTTTTATTTATTTATATATTTATTTGTTTGTTTATTTATTAATTAAATGTGTATTTATTTTTGAGAGAGGAGGAGAGAGAGAGATAGGAGATAGAATTCAAGCTGGGGAGGTGCAGAGAGAGAGGAGATAGAGAGGGAGACACAGAATCCAAAGCAGGCTCTAGGTTCTGAGCTGTCAGCACAGAGACCAACGCCTGGCTCAAACTCACAGACCGAGAGATCATGACCTGAGCCTAAGTCAGATGCTTAACTGACTGAGCCAGGCAGATAGCCCTCAAGAGCTATTTAAATGACAGAATTTTACTATTAAAAATAATTAGAAAAGACAAGGAATAGGTACAAAGGAAGTTTCTACTAATTAGAAAAACTAGAGGAAGTAGAAAACTATCATGGGAAGGAGAGGAAAAATTTGAATGTGAGAATTGATCTAATATTTTTGTCACCTTAATCTCTGTTAAAAGAGGGTTAATATTCTTGAGACTCCAATAAATTGCTATATGTGTTGAAACCATCAGAGAACATCCAGATACTGCATTTTCCTGCTATGTTCAATACTGATAGAGTTTCAAATTTTAAAATTGTGTCCTGAGAAGATGAAGATATGATCTGTTCATGACATGCAAAAATACTCTCTTGTGATGACTTCAGAAAAGTATAAAGAGATGGGAGGATGCTGTGGGATGTGAAGGGGCCACAGAAGCATCTCAGGACCAGAGGTTAGTGACAGCAAACAGAATCTCCACCCTACTGAGGCCAGCACAATGCTCTGAGTGACAGGTGGGATGAAACATAGCTTGGCACATGCAGGGACATGGAATCAGGCCACAGCAATCTCTTTTCCATGAGAATGTTAAGACCCAGAGGACAGCAACCAGAGTCTTTTAAAGGTACACAACCTACCGTGCTCTAAGGATCAGTTAGGTAAGGAGAAGAGAGCGGGAGAACACTTAGAATAGGGGAAAGGAAAAGAAAACAAAACTCGGTTAAGGAGTTTGGATTTTGAACTTACTGAGAATTTACTTCAAAGTGACTAGTGTGTGTTGGTGGTACAGGTGAACATAGCTGCCTTCCAAAGTGACTGAACTGGCCAGAAGTTGTCTCTTTTATATCTAAAGAACCAAAGTTTACATTTCCCTTGTGAGATCATTTATTCTTTCCTTGTGATTGAATAAAAATGGGGTCTTCAGAACAAAATTATTTAATTTTTTTCTTTCATCTGACATTTGTGACAATTATTAAATATTCAAATGTTCCCACAAAACCACAAAACATGACAATTGCTGTTATGACCAATATATGCAGACAGTAAGTATCTTATGGACAGTAAGTGTTAATAAAGATTTCAAAAGAAAGTTCTCTATGGGATTTCACTTTGAAGGTATGATTTTGGAGGCAGGAATGATATGCATATGCTAAATATACTAACTGTGTCCAGGACAAAGTCTATGGTTTGTGCAAAGCTAAGAGACAAGACATTGAATATTCAGTTGCCAGAGTGCAAATCTGTGAATTCCAGCTTGAGAATTTAAGAGTTCATGTAATTAGAAAGTGAGAATGTTCATATAAGGTTATGGGTAAGGAGTGATGTTTCAAGTCTATTTAGTATATTATTTGAAAAGTCTTTATTATTTCATGCTCCCAAATTTTATACCCAAAAAGTAATTTAAACACTTCAGGAAGATTCATCTATTATGAATAAAAGTGAGTGTATCTCTCATTTTATCCATTTTCAAAAGTATTCATTTTATTTTAAAGAGACAAAATTTCCCTTTGACCTTATGAAGATGAGATCTGAGAGGTTTAGAGGAGGTTATAATTTCTTAAATTGATTTCTTAAAATCAGTAACAGACAAACATATATACTAAGATCAGTCTTTCAGATGACATATATGTATATGTAATCTATATATATACAATGCTATAGAATATATATACACACACACACATACATATAGTGTGTGTGTGTGTGTGTGTGTGTGTACCTAGAACATCATATATGGGAGGGAAACCAGACAGTGAAGTTTTCCCTCCTTCTCTGAGGAGGTTTTCAGATTTAGGTGCCAGTGAGGGACAGGGCAATAAATTGCTTATGGGTCAATACATAAGAATTTGACAACCAGAGTCATTTGAAGAGGAAGGATGTCTCACAGAGCATTACTACTCTATTGTTATCTATCTGAATATATAGATATGATCAGCAAAACGTTATATAATCATGAGGGAGTTTGGCTAACCCATCAAAGAATGACAAACATGAATCATTGAAAGAAATGTGACTAGTGTCATACTGACACTGCAAAATATATATCTGAGCATTAGAAATTCAGGTTATTCCGGGGGCGCCTGGGTGGCTCAGTTGGTTAAGCGTCCGACTTTGGCTCAGGTCATGATCTCACAGTTCATGGGTTGAAGCCCCGCGTCGGGCTCTGTGCTGACAGCTAGCTCATAGCCTGGAGCCTGTTTCAGATTCTGTGTCTCCCTCTCTCTCTGACCCTCCCCCGTCATGCTTGCTCGTTCTCTCTCTCTCTCTCAGAAATAAATAAAACATTAAAAAAAAAGAACTTCAGGTTATTCCATCTCCTAGTGACATATCTACTCTAGGAAGAAGAGAATTAAACAAACTATAGCTAATTGGCTTTGAGTACTTCTGATCCCATTGATGAGACCATTTTTATATAATATAGCCTCATAACAGCTCCCTATCCAGACAAACCTGGGTGCTATCTCTTATGTACTTGCTCTCTAAACCTGAGAAAACTGTTTTCTTAGCCCCTCTGTTTGATTCATCTGTGGAATGGTAACATTGGCAACAATACATCTTCTGAACTTGCATTGGCATCTGTACACTGATTACCCTGATATAATGGTTCAAAAGCACTCAAAGAGATAGCTGCTATTATTACTATTATTATTATTACTTTTTTAAAAAAATGTGCTAAACAAGCTAACATGAGTAATACAAGGAATAAAATTCATTATTCTTTAAAAAATAAATAAATTGGCATCCAGTTTTCTATTTCACTCCTGGATGCAACTTCATCAGACAGAATTTTCAGTTCCACATACTATGTTCACAGACTAATCATTTATTTAAAAAAATAATGAATCCGACTGTGATATTAGAAATTGTACCACAGTCAAAGATTACACTAGCAAGTAAAAATCTTTCATCTAAATGAATGCATTATTTGACTTTTAGAAGATAACTGAATTTTTAAGGATTAATCACTTAAATTCTTTTAATGTTTATTTATTTTTGAGAGAGAGACAGAGTGTGAGTGGGGGAGGAGCAGAGAGATAGGGAGGCACAGAATCCAAAGCAGGCTCCAGGCTCTGAGCCTTTAGCACAGAGCCCAAGGTGGGGCTCCAACTCACAAACTGCAAGATCATGACCTGAACTTCAACCAACCGAGCCATGCAGGTACCTCAAGGATCAACCACTTTTGAATGAGAGGCTGTTAGTCCTCTGTGAAACCACAAATAGATTCTAATTCTGACTTGCACATTCCACACTGAGAATATATTATGGATATGAAGTAATTTGCTGCAGGAATGCTGATGAGCATAGAGGTTTTTGTTTAGAAATTTTGTCTATTTTATCTTGGCATATAAATATAAAGTTTTGTTTATTTATTTTGAGAAAGAGCACGAACAGGGGAGGGGCAGAAAGAAGGAGAGAGAGAGAATCGAAAGCAGACTCTGCAATGTCAGCACAGAGCTCAACATGGGGCTGGATCTCAAGAATTTTGAGATCATGACCTGAGCCAAAATCAAGCATCAGATGCTTTACTGAATCAGCAACCCAGGTGCCCCTAGCATAATCCTTATCTTATTTTGTTGAAAGAATAACTCTATGTTCTCATTTTGAAGTTGATAGAAAAAATCCAAAATGTGAGGATGATAAATAATAATAATTAGAGAAATTATTTTCTACAATGAACCTAATTCCAACTCATGGCCTCATTAGCACTGTAATTTGTCATGTCTAGAAAATTCTGCTACAGTTGGCCATGCAAACCTAGTGAAAATAATCATAATTTATACATGGCAATGGCTACTGGAAAGTCATACATGAGTTAGTAAGAGTAATAGATTATTTAAATCCTCACCACCACAATGACAGAGCATGAAAAAGAATCAGTGAAACATACAAAGCTTTTTAAAAAACTAACTTATTTCACTGCGGCAACAGTGAAAACAGTGAAATAAATATTCTTTAAAACAGTGTACAATTACATAAATCCTCCATTGTGGTTCACATGATCCCAGACAGCAAGAGATTTTATGCTTTTTTTCAAATTGAATAGAATAAGAATGTATTAGATCACATTTTTTCATGTTCCTTAGGCCAATATATATTTTTTAATCTAAGCCTGCTTAATCACATATTCACTTCCTGGAATTAAATCTTGAAACAGAAACATGTAAAGATGAAAAAAATATTTAGACCCCTTTATATTCAGCTATAATACCATAGCCAGACAATTTCTTTTATGGAAGCCATTTCTATAATTTCTGCTTCCTAGCTTTCTGAAGTTGATTTTGCTTTAATTTTTCTCCAGCCTTTATGTTAATTCTGTGAGGTCCCAATATCCTTCTCATAAAGTCATTTTGCAGAAGTTGTTTTTACCCCCTTCCAAAAGCTTGTTTCTGTAGCTAGAACATTAAGACAATGAGAGAGAATTTTCATTACCCCAGAATCGGCAACAAACACAAACAAGTGAAAATAAAGTATCTGGGGGTGCCTGCGTGGCTCAGTCGGTTGAGTGTCCAACTTGGGCTCAGGTTATGATCTCTCTGTTCGTGGGTTCGAGCCCCGCGTTGGGCTTTGTGCTGACAGCTAGTTCAGAGCCTGGAGCCTGTGTCAGATTCTGTGTCTCCCTCTCTCTCTGACCCTCCCCCCGTCATGCTGTCTCTCTCTCTCAGAAATATATTTAATTTTTTTTTTAATTTTTTTTAAAAAAAGAAAATAAAGTGTCCATAAGAAATCACATTATAAAGAGATCAATGAACATTTTGCATTACACATTTTCCTCTGGATTTACTTAAAAACAAACTGTCATTCTATGGTCAACCAAACTCCACTGCTTATGCTTTATGGGTGTTTTTAAGAGAAGTGGAGAGGAAAGAACAACAAAAGTTGTCAGTGTCCTTGACCTGTGCCCAGATCAAATTTCATGACCAAAAAATCTTCTACATTTTTGGTGGTCCCCTCAACTTTACAAAGTAACATAAAAGGGTACTAAAAAAGTATCATTCATGGAGATTAAGGATCTATTTTCATAGCCCCACATGAGGAAGCAAAAAAGTTTAAGATTAAGAGAAAAGTAAGAATATAAAATCAACACCTCACTTGGAATTGCAGTTTTGGTAAGGATAGCAATAAAGGCAACTACTATTCTTGAAATGGGTCATAAATGATGCCAGGAACCAGGGCAGGTCCAAATGCTACTTTCAAGAGGAAAAGCAATGTCATCATCTCTGCTGAGATAATCACATTAGAACAGATCTGAGAAGGACCACAGCAATTGTTCTGCAGCCCATCCCAAGCATGTGATAAGTTGTATAACATATCTTCTCTTTTCCCTATTCTTTCTTCCCCAAACAAGGAAAATCTAGTCCAAAGGAGGGGAGACACTGCCTCAGACTCAGGCCCTAAACACACTTACAAACCAAGGTAGTGGTAGGCATGAAATGAAGAATAAAAGTACACTCACTCTTTAAAGTCCCCAAAGCCTGGGGCACTTCAGTCAGTAGAGCATGTGACTCTTGATCAGGGGGTGTCATGAATTTGAGCCCCACATTGGGTGGAGAGTTTACCTAGAAAACATAAATGGAGACTTTACTGAGAAAAAAATAAATAAGATGTAAAATCCCCTGGGATGCCTGGGTAGCTTACTTGGTTGAGCATCTAACTCTTAATTTCTGCTCGGGTCATAATCCCAGGATTGTGGGATTGAGCCCTTCATCAGGCTCCGTCCTAAAAATGGAGCCAGATTAATATTTCTGCCTCTCCCCCTCTCCCTTGCTCATGTGCTCTCTCTCACTCTCTCTCTCTCTCAATCTAAAAGAAGGAAAAAAAAGTAAAATCGTCAAAGCCCAATAGCAATAGAGAAGAGTTAGAAAGAGAACTTTAAATTTGCTATGAGATTGGAGTTTTGGATTTTAATACAATAAAGTAAAGATATAAGTATAGGCTCTTCCTGGAATATTTTTAAGGAGCAGAGTAAAAGGATTCAACAAGACACAGTTGAGCAGTAAAAATTGCTTGGAAAGTTATACACCACTTTAATAGAATCCCAACAGATATACTCTTTTGACAGTCATTCAGGCCACAGAATGATCTTTCTTAAAAAAAAAAAAAAAAAAAATCATCATTTGTTTATGTTGCCTACAGGACAAGCACAATGTTCTTTAAAATTTCTTAACCTGACCTGTCTACACTTACAATATATATCCTAAGATCCATTGTACAACTTTTTATTTGCCTTACACATGCATTTCTTTGAACATAGTAGATATAAATTATAAATCTAAAAAAAAAAAAAAAGATTCCACCTTGGTTAAAATTGAAGTATTCTGTAAGTCATATTGGTATTTGAAGTCTTAAAAAGAAAGAATCTTGCTGATATAATTACTTTGAATCCTTAATGTACTGAGTTGATAAGATAAAAAAGGCATTGCTAAAGTTGTGAGAAGCAAAAAAAAAAAAGACATATTCAGTTCACATCTACAAGGCTTGATCTCTTTTATAGTTTACCAAGAAAGATACAGAATCTTTATGATATTTGAAATATTTCCCTGGAATATAATCTTCAGAATCAATTCATGTGACTGTAAATACCTAAGATAATCTCTGGAATATATATTACATAATGTACCGATAGAGTAGGTATACTGTAGGGAATTAAATACATTGTAAGTAAAAATCACCATATTTATTTTGGTCATCTCACAATTATATGAAACTTTCAAGTTCTTCTATAGGCCGGAAAGTTCCAGAATTTCCAGGTACTTAATTATTCACTTCAGATTTACCAATAATCAAATGTTCCTACCAGATAATTATGACTAAAATATATAAATCCTGATTAAATTAACATATGGTATAACCTCCCTACCCAACTCTCATTTCCTAACAAACTACAAACTCCAAGTAACCTACAATACTGTATTGGTCAGAGCAGGTATAGCACATCTATATCAACAAATCCTTTATGGAAAAATAGAATAAGTAAAACAAAACAAAATAATTGCATGAAGAGTCATGCCATTTAGGTAGTTAAGGCCTAAATGTATACACATGTATGAATCTTTCCCACTTATTACATCTTATGAACATATAAATGTATGTATGTATAACACATACAAGTATATACACTTTCACACAATTTTCTTGATTTTGTGAAAATATCAAAAGCTATTTTGTTTGAATATTCCAAAATATGCTTAATTTGGCCTATAATATATATGCCATATAATAAAAAGTATATTTATTATAGTTGGCTATAATTTTTAAGAGTTTTATTTATATTCTTAAATAAACATAGATCATCATCTAAGAGAAAAAAAAAACCCTAAAATACTAAACTTATTCACAAGAGTCTCAACATCACAACCTTGTTTTTCTTTCCACTGTCTTTCCTAATATTGACTATGAGCTATTATCTGATTACATCACACACACACGCACAAATGTTTTCTTAAAAGTTTAGTGTATCAACCAGTGGTTTCTGGTTTCAAATAATTTCCTAGTAAACTGAACTACTGTGACCTTTAAAAAATATATTTAATATATTTAATATCATGTTAACCCATAGAGACTCTGCCCTATAGTTTTTATTGTTAAACAATCTTGTTAAATCTTGCTGCATCATTCAAAACCAGAGATTTAATAAATACTAGATAGAAATTTGTGAATGTTTTGGTTCTGTTTACTGGATTTTAAACAGTGAATAGCCTTCATAGCAAATATTCATGGCAAATATTGAGCAGGGAAATATTGCTATTTCTAACCTTTCAAAACATAGAAATGGAAAGACATAAATGCCAAAGTAAAATGAAGATTTTTATTAAATTGAACAGGAGAAAAGGAAGAATTCATTTGTATTTAATGCTACCTAATAAGGAAATTACCTTCTGGGTTTGATCTTTGTTTTTAAAGTATATTTAATTGTAGTTAGATTACAGCTAACTAATATATCACTGGAATTAATTATCCACGAATTATTTAAGAGGATTAACAGGCTAGGGAAATATAAATGTATTTCCATAATCAAGCTGAATTAAAGGTAAATGGTAAAGGAAAATGAAATATCCAGGACAGTAACACGTGGATCACAAATAGTAAGAATATTAGCAACTGTGCACACATAGAGAAAAAAGGTTCTCAGGAGGATATACATGTATACACCCTGGCAACAGGAGAATTGGAACTCAGGCTTTGCTCCCTTCTCTGACCCTCTGCCCTTTCATCTATATAGGGATATGGCAGATCTGCATGTTCCTGTCTGAACATATTACATGCAGTGTTGTAGAAAGATACTTGGTCTTCATCTCCGGTTTGTAGCACACAACTCCTAAAACCATTGAAATTTTTCAAGTGATTGGATGATAGGAGACTTTTTGTTCTAATGAGGTGGGCCTCAGATAGGTGGCGCCCTTAAACAGTTTCAGGATGGGGGCTGCTCTCAAGAAAGATGAAGGCATGACTAAAGAGTTGGGTCTTTCAGCCCTTCCTCTGACCTCCAGAGAGAAGAGAGGAATTAGGTTTTGGAAGTTTTGTTAATCATCGGTCACCAATGATTCTATCAAGCATGGTTAAGTAATGAAACCTCCTTTAAAAAATTAATAATAACAACAGGGTTCAGAGACCTTCTGAGTGGTGAACACATCAAGACGCTGGAAGAGTGGCATACCTGGAGAGGGCATAGAAGATACCTGCATCCCCTGCTACATTGTCCTGAATACCATCACTTCCATATTACTATTCCTAACTTGTAACCTTTGTAATAAAGCAATAAATGTGTGTTTCATTGTGTTCTATGAGTCTTTCTAGTAAATTATGGAACAAGGGAAGGGGTTATAGGAACCTTCAATTTGTAGTCAGCAGAGAAGTTTTGTAGCATTTGTAGCCAGGATCTGGAAGTGAGAGCAGTCGTATGGGACTGAACCTTTTGACATATAGGGTCTGACTCTAACTCTGGGTACTTAGTGTCAGAATTGAACTGAATAGAATTGTTGGATACTAAGTGTCAGAGAATCAGGGAATTCAAGAATTGATGAATAGGTGGTTAGTGTAAAAAAATACCCCAAACTGAGTTTTATACTAAGGAAAATAGTTTACATTTTTCTGGACTATTCAATCACAGAAAGCAACTGTCAGAATACACAGGAGGCACACTTCACTATCACCACCTACATATTTCAGAATACACATGAAGAGGAAGGAGATTTGAATTTTAGGGGTTCGTTTTCCTCTTTGAACCAGTCATTTTATTGGAAGATTTCCATGAGAGAACTAATTTTAATCCTTTCAATAATACCAAGTTGTATTTTATTATATTTTATTATGTGGGGGAATTAAACACGAGATCCACAAAAACTGAGGAAATATATAACCAAGCATAATGTAGTTGTGATTTGGACTTGGATATGTCTAATGACAGTGTAGTAAAATATTGTGTGTGGTAAGATAGTGGAACATCAATCCCATCATCCCCCCTTCTGCCTCAGAAATTGTCCTAAGTCACAGAATATTGAAAAGCATTCCTTTATCTATAAAACTCATTTACTCGTAGTCATAAATATCCTTACCCGCTATCCATCATTTGAAACGGGGATCTAATTTGATATACCCAGGGGTAAAAAAAAAAAAAAAAAAGCCATTATTCATTTTAAATAAAGGACAAAAATAGTACAGAGAGACCCTATACCACAGACCCAAGGAAGGTGTGTTAGTTTCAGCTTCAGTGGAGGAGCCTAACTGTAGATTGTAGTGTGTGTGTTGTGTCAGTCAGATAGGAGATGTATTTGTATGAATTTACACTCCTTCATAACATTCCTTCATCACTTTAGCATTTCCAGAGAGAGGCATCTTGATTATGACCAAATTAAATTATACCATTGAGTAGTCAAATGGGTAGGGAGACTCCTGACTTAAATATACTATTTGTCAACTCTGGTACTAATGTCTAATGACTACGACAATCATCTGCCTTGGGAAACAACTGAGAAGTTCCAAAAGATTAATAATTCAAGATTTATCTTCATTTATGCCATAATCCCTTTCTCTGCTTCTTTGCATATAACTCACTCTTACTTACCTGGTCCCTTGATGTATATTTTCTTATAAATAGCACAAGTGATTAAGCTTTAAGGTGAATATCTATGCTATTTGTTGTATGTATTTCAGGAGAATTATAGTCTGGCTGTCTTTTAAAATGTAATTTTGATTGAATTGCAGCTTATTTTGTTCCTTGGTATTTTCCTTTCAAGTCTGAATTTTCCATACTTTTGCCTTTTTCACCTCATCAGTCGTTTAGAGCATAGTCAATAAGGCAACTCTAGACAAAGAACATCACGGAAACCCTACATAGGTTCTGGAGAGTTTTCTTCTCTGTATCTCAGGCATCTATCAAATGTGGAACCATCTTGTAATGATGTGCCACTCATCTTAATAGAGTCACTAGTGTTGTAAATAAAAATGCCAAATTAAACTGTTTTTTTACTCTTGTAACCAACTAGTAACTAAGCACTAAGTATATACTTTTATATTTAGTGCTATATTTTAAAAATTTAACGAATGTACAGAGATCATTTAAAAATGAATAAAGGCAAACAGTACACACACTAAGGATATAGTCAACATTAATCTTATCAAAGAATTGTTTATCAAAACAACCTCTTTTAACCTCTTAATAAGTTAACAATATTAAAATAAAAAAACACTAGCAATAATTATAGTACCCACTGCAAAAAGCTGTAATAAAATTGAAGAGTAGATATAGTACTATTGATATTGTAAAGTTGCATAAACTTTTCAAAAAGCAACAAAGGACTATATGGCAATAGTCAGAAAAACATTTCCCTGTGCATTTTATTATATGCTTGTAACTCAATAGAACTCAAAATAGTTAATGCATAGAGAGGTTCATAAACGCATTTAATCTATTGTTAAAAGGGAAGAAAAATGACGGGAAGCAGCTGAACTACACAGTGTATACTACTACTACAACATCAATATGTAGTCATCAAAAAGGGACTAAAGGAACCATTTTGGAAATATGTTTTAAATGTTACAAAATAGGGGTGCCTGGGTGCTTCAGTTGGTTACGCGTCTGACTTCAGCTCAGGTCATGTTCTAGAGGTTGGTGGACACGTGTCAAGCTCTGTGCTGACAGCTCAGAGGCTGAAGCCTGCTTCAGATTCTGTGTCTCCCTCTCTCTCCCTGACCGCCCCCCCCCCCCACTGCTTGTGCTCTGTCTCTCTCAAAAATAAAATACACACTAAAATTTTTTTTTCTTAATATTACAAAATAACTCTTGGTTCATTGCCAGTGCCTGCATGACTCACTTCTCCTGGCCTCTCTTCTTCCAGCCAGAGCCTAGGAGACCAGAGCAGGGACCAGGATCTGATGCAAGTTCATTACCCTCAATTACCACAACCCTGATGGTTTCAACTGTAGCAATGAAATAAAATTTAGAAAATTTACTCTCTTTAAGACCAGAATATCATACACTACAAGAGTAAAAACAGAGGTAATTTAAGAAACATCCACAGCAGTAGTGACTGGCTCAATTTCTTTTTTTTTTTTTTTTTTACGTTTATTCATGTATTTTGAGAGAGAGACTGTGTGAGTGAGGGATCGCATATGCACATGAAAAAAGGAGGGACACAAAGGGAGAGGGAGAATTCCAAGCAGGCTTCATGCTATCAGTACAGAGCACAATGTGGGGCTGGAACTAACAAACCCTGAGCCAAAATCAAAAGTCCAATGCTTGGGGCGCCCGGGTGGCTTAGTTGGTTAAGCGTCCGACTTTCGCTTAGGTCATGATCTCGCGGTTCATGGGTTCGAGCTCCGCGTCGGGCTCTGTGCTGACTGCCAGCTCAGAGCCTGGAGCCTGTTTCAGTCTGTGACTCCCTCTCTCTCTGACCCTCCCCTTCTCACGCTGTCTCTCTCTCTCTCCTAGAAATAAATAAAACATTAAAAAAAAAAAAAGTCCAATGCTTAATCAACTGAGGCACCTAGGCACCCCTGGCCCAAGTTCTTTAAAAGTATTGCAGAGATGTTAACTATCTTTTCAAGATTCAAGATCAACAGGAAGTAATTGACAGGCTTCTTGGTTTAGCTGTTAGACTTGAATGTGGAGACAATGCTGAAAATACAAGGACTTAGTGCCTGTTAATATAAAAAATGCTGACAGTTTAGGTAAAAATGCAGAGCTATTGATCAATTCGGATGTAAATAATCCCAATTTTAAGCCTGGTGTAATGGCTTTGGCTAACCTTCAGATTCACTGCCATGATGATTACCTGGTAATACTTAAGGCAATTCACATTTCCATCTAGGAGTACCTGACACAAGATGCGGTTGCTAAAACAAATCAAAGAAAATAAGACTTGCCTGTTGTTTTAGACAAACACATTCTTGTTTTTGACAGAGGAGATGCAGTCCTTAATGAAGCTGCTCAAAAATCTGTGATTGTTCCATTTGGAAGAGGTCAGGGTGCTACAGACAAAAATTAATGAAGCCATAGTAGCTGTTCAGGCAATTATTGCTGATCCAAAGACAGGTCATAGATTGGGAAAAGTTGGAAGATGAACATTTTAGGATTTCAGCTTCTCACCTACTTAGCATAACTGGGAAGCATGTACGCTCTGGCATGTGTTTGGAAATCAAATGTTACATATTCAAAAGAAGAATCTTAGAAAATTGACCTTGTTCTAGACATTTACCACCATTGTCTTTTTTTTAAAATAAAGTTCAGGAAAGTGGAAAAAATATGTTACAAAATAGTAGGGTATATACATATACACATAATATAGCATATATAAATAAAAGAATGTAATTATACAATGTTGCATCTATAGAGGCTTTCTAAGAAGCAGACACTGTTCTGAGCCCTTTACATAGATTATCACAATTAATCCTTACAACATGTCATGGATGTCGATAATATTTTGTCCCTATTTATCACTTGCTACCTATTGTAGCTGCTACTGTCAGGATCCAAACTAATCCAATATCATTTTCACAACAGCTGGGTACTTTATGGTGGAAATTGGTGACTTCTTATGATTATATTTCTCTATCAACACAAATTCACTACCATATGGTACATTTTAATGAGATTTATTTATCAGCCTGAATTTTGTTGCACACGGAGACATTTATCGGTGAGAAGGTATACACACGTATGCAAATGTGTATGCACAGAAGTTCTACATACTCTTTTGGTAAAGCAGGTGAAATCTCAGTTTTCTTTCTTACAGAACACTGAAAAGTCCTGTGAATAGTCCTTCCAGGTGGTGCAACAACACTGTAATGGCAAGTTTAGCAAATCTCCTGGTCTTATCAGGGAGCAATTATCTCTACGGTATCAACTTTGAGCTCAAAGCTAAGAGCTCCACTCTCGGACACAGGGAATTATTTGGATTTTTTTGGCAAATTGTCTATAGAATCTTCATAAACAATCCACATACCTTGTCTACCAGAAATTTCTCCACAGAAAATTATTTTTAATGTCATTTAGTAATTAAGAAAAAGTCAATTTAAGACTATTTAGTCCAAATGGAAGACTTTTAGTAGGTCACCCTGGAAAATGCATAACTGATTAAAGAGCTTCAAATATTAAGTAATTGTCCTGAAGAACAGATTGGAGCTAATATATACATATATATTGCACAACTTATACTAAAGTGTTTTTATTTATGTATTTTTAAAATGTTTTTATTTATTTCTGAGAGAGAGAGAGAGACAGCGTGAGCAGGGGAGGGTCAGAGAGAGAGGGAGACACAGAATTTGAAACAGGCTCTAGGCTCTGAGCTAGCTGTCAGCACAGAGCCCGATGCGGGGCTCGAACACACAAACCGTGAGGTCATGACCTGAGCCGAAGTCGGTCATTTAACCAACTAAGCCACCCAGGCGCCCCCTAAAGCATTTTTAAAGCTACACTTTGAAATCTGACTTACTAATTATTTTGATTTATAATTAATAATCAGCATGTACTAAACATAATTATAAACCAAATCCTAGGTTGTTGTAGCATGGAAGAGACAGTGTACCTATAACACAGAAAGTAATAGAATAAATCATTATTTCACAGTTTATGATACTTATAAATCCCTGCTAAAAGTCTTTTATTGCAACTCTAACTCTGGGGAACTGTGGATGAGACACTCTAGGTGACAACTATAGGTATTTTTAAAGAAAATTCTCCTAAGTTTCAGCCTTACACAAAACTGTACAGCATCTCATATAGGCCAGAATAAGTAGAACTATACATATACTTGATGAGCTGTTACAAAGAGATTGGAGTTGAGGCTACATTACAAAAAAAAAAAAAAAATAGCCATTTCACAGTAAAGTGATGTAAGAGCCAGACAAGTAATGGATGACTTGGACATAGGGTAAGTTTAGATAGAAGATTCTGGATGTTATCACCTCCTAGCCATTTGCCTTTGCTATATTACATAGGGTTTCACCAATTTTCTCATGAGGAAGCATCGTATACTAACTCTCTCATGAGGAACATACATAAAATACATGTTTGCATTGACTGTAGTAAAATGTGGATCAGCTATTCTCATGGTCCTTTACAGAGATTTTACATAGTGTTATGTCAAAAAATCTATTCTGTATTTGAAAGATATATGTTGAAATCACTAATCATTATGGGCTAGATGGGTGATGGGTATTTAGGAGAGCACTTGTTATGATGAGCACTGGATGTTGTTGTATGTAAGTGGTGTATCACTGAATTCTACTCCTGAAACCAATATTGCCCTGTATGTTAACTAACTATAATTTAAATAAAAAAGTGAAAGAAAAAAATTGCTGTTCATTAAAGGTATCAGCATTCTAGGGTCTCCAGAGAGGGACAGAACAGTAAGTGTGTACTCCTTGTACAATGTTGTTTTATCAACCTTTTTCTACTTTGGCTCTTTCTATTCATGTCCACTCTTCTCCACTCTCCTTTCTAGAGTTTTAGATTCCTCATCTCATTCCCACTGAGTGGAGGTATTAATTAGGTATTATAAAAACCCGAGTTATCTATGTGAAATATTGCAAATTCAATACACCTCTAAGCCCTGTCCCTTTCTTTACAAGACTCTGCGAGGGAAGGGAGCCTGGGTGGCTTTGTCGGTTAAGCGTCCGACTTTCGCTTAGGTCATGATCTCGCGGTTCGTGGGTTCGAGCCCCACGTCGGGCTCTGTGCTGACTGCCAGCTCAGAGCTTGGAGCCTGTTTCAGTCTGTGACTCCCTCTCTCTCTGACCCTCCCCTGCTCACACTGTCTCTCTCTCTCTCCTAGAAATAAATAAAAATAAATAAATAAAACATTAAAAGAGGTTTAAAAAAAAAAAAGACTCTGCGAGGGAAAGCAGCCATCCTGGATGGCCCTCAGCTGTCAGGACACCACGGCCCATAGCCTTAGCCTCACCAGCCTCCGTGGCTTCATCTTCTACCTGCTTGCCTCCATCCTGCTCTTCCGGCTCTTAATTCTCAAAGCAGGAAGGAGGTAGAACAAATATTTTAAATCACAAAAACCTGTCTTGAGGTCTCACTGGAGGCCTCTTCACCTATGCCGTGGTTTGGACATTCCTCTATGGCATGATGCACATCTACTGAATGGGAGCCGGGGATGACATTAAAAAAACAAAAAACAAAAAAAGATCTGAAGGAATGTTGCCAGAAATTAACACCATGTAAACTTAGTTTTTAAACTGTTGAGTTTGCTGCTTCTTCTGTAACGCTACCATTTATATTTGAAGACAAAGAGCCTGGAATAGATTAAATGAAGCATGAGACCAAAAATAAATAAATAAATAAAAATAACAGATTTGGTTAAGAAGAAGGCATTTGGGTTATTTTTTTCCTTAAAACCTTTATTTCCCTCATTTATGGAGACATAATAATGCTGTTAAAGTTATATTGTCCTATTCTATTCTATTCCATAGAAAAGCTGCAATGTCCCAAAGATTCTTGCACTATATTAGAAAGCTTATGGATGGTTCCCCTCTCTATGTTAGTGGCATGTTTCCTACTAGTAACAGTGTGGTGTCACAAGCAGAGGATTTCATGCTAAAGGCTGGTTGTGGAATCCTGGCTCTGCCAAACTAGCTTATAGGAGCTACTGGCTCTTTCTTTCTTCCTTTTCGTTTTTCTTTTTTACCTTGGTTATCTCATTTGTGAACTGAGGATAGTAATGATCTCTACCTTATGGAGATGTTGTTAGGATTAAATGAGAAAAAGGCATGTAAACCTCTTGCCACAAGGAGTTCCTAAGTGTGTCTAAAAATACATAAAAAGTAAAAACTTCAGAAAACAACTTATGTTCCTGGCTCTGTAGTGTGTGCTGTTCAAGTTATTCCTTGAGCTGGTCCAATTGCAAAGGACGTATATGATCAATCAAGGAGAATGTCCTTCATTAATAACATTTAGTAGAGAACATCTGTGCTGTCCTGGAATTTTGAGGATAGAAATAACATGAAATGAAGCTTGTTGAGTCTTCATATCTTATTAGAATGCCTTTTCTCACCATAGTTCTACAATTCATGAAGTGCTCCACTCAGCAAAGCCAGGAAATGTGAAGCTTCACTCATTGTCCATTTCAAATAGCATGCCACATTTACTTATAAAACATAGTTATGTGTTCCTAATATACATAGCAGGATTATTTCCATAGGTCAGCTGATCAATACAATACCATAACATTTTTAAAGTCTTATATTCTTAATACAAGGACACACTGCTGGGAAAAAATAACTTTATTAGTAGCATTCAATGCTCAATACTTATTTCTAATGCATTTTCATTTTTATATCTTCATCTGTAATTGGTTATTTTCATATAAAATCAGCTTAGTATTGAACAATTTAGAATATGGTTTGTCAGAATATTTTGTAAGCACAAAGCATGTATTAAATTTTTTTTAATGTTTTATTTATTTCTAGGAGAGAGAGAGAGANAAGAGTAGAGGCTATCTCTTTAGTCTTCTTTATTATTTCTTAATTTAAATCCAACTTAGTTAACATATAGGGTAATAATGATTTCAAGAGTAGAATTTAGTGATTCATCACTTACATGTAACACCCAGTGCTCATCGCAACAAGTGCCCTCCTTATTGCCCATCACCCATTTAGCCCATCCCCCTTGCCAACACCCCTCCAGCAACCCTCAGTTTGCTTTTTTTCTTTTTAATGTTTTATTTATTTCTAGGAGAGAGAGAGAGACAGCGTGAGCAGGGGAGGGTCAGAGAGAGAGGGAGACACAGAATCTGAAGCAGCCTCCAGGCTCTGAGCTGGCAGTCAGCACAGAGCCCGATGCGGGGCTCGAACACACGAACTGCGAGATCATGACCTAAGCGAAAGTCGGACGATAACCGACTAAGCCACCCAGGCCCCCCACAAAGCATGTATTAAATACTAAGTATGTTTAATAAGTATAATCTGAACTTGAATATCTAAGTCCCATCATTTGTGATTTGACTGCAAGATGTACAATGCATAAAATTTCATGATCCATTATCCTATGATTGTTTTTACATTGTACAAAACTCAAAATCTAGAAAGAATAAGGTTTACCTAAAAATATGATCAATAATCTCATTGAAATATCCATACCTATATAGCAATCTCGCACACACCAGCATTTCTAAGCTTCTCTTATAATGCATTTATCTTTTTTCCCCAAATGTTCATTTACTTATTCTGAGAGAGAGAGAGAGAGAACGAGAGTGAGAGAGAACACTTTCAGGGTTTCAGGGGAGGGGCAGAGAGGGAGAGAATCCCAAGAAGGCTCTGAGCTGTCAGTGCAGAGCCCAACATGGGGCTCAATCTAATGAATGTGAAATCATGACCTGAGTCAAAATAAAGAGTTGGACACAACCGACTGAGCTACCCAGGTGCCCTTCTTACGATGCATTTAAACTTCACAATAAATCTAGCACTTGTTATTTATAATCATCCCCTTTTATGGATGAGGAAACAAAGACTAAAAAAAAGAAGTGTGAGACTTATTCATGGTCACATACCGAGTAAATGTTAGCAGGAAACTAACTGAAGTCTTTCTAAAACCAGATCTCTTTCTGTGTTGCTTATCTTTCATTCTTGGACCAATTAAATTATCAAACCATATACATTAAATTATGAAATATGCCTTGTACCTGTGTACACTACCATCCATTTCCATTTCACCCACTCTACTTCCGGTCAGCCTCTTCTTTACCTGAACTATACATGTGGTATTCTAAATGGTTTCCCTGTTTCCTGTTTCTTTCCCTTTAAACTGTTCTGAAAATGGCCACGTCATAAAACACAGCTATAATGATGCCAGTTTCTTTTTCAGAAATGTCTATCTATTCATTGGCTTTTCAATTGTCAGTGTCAAGGGTGAATGTTAGAATTGAAGAGCCTAAAACAGTTCTTAATCAAGAAATGTGATTTTTAACTAAGATCCCTGTAAAAACACTTCCATACCATGACTTTGAAAACTTCAGTGGCGCCTGGGTGGCTTAGTCGGTTAAGCGGCCGACTTCAGCTCAAGTCAAGATCTCATGGTTCATAGGTTTGAGCCCTGCATCGGGCTCTGTTCTGACAGCTAGCTCAGAGCCTGGAGCCTGCTTCAGATTCTGTGTCTCCCTCTCTCTTTGACTGTCCCCTACTCATGCGGTCTCTCTCTCTCTCTCTCTCTCTCAGAAATAAATAAAACATTAAAAAAAAAGAAAACTTCAAAAAAATGTTCTATAATCTTTTCTCCACATGCCAAACTACCCATAGTTTTGATTATCTAATGTCAACCTTAAAAATAAAATAACCAGTTATTTAACCAACAAAAATGAGTTTATTCTGGAATAGGAGAGGAATTGCAACTTGGGACAGGCAAACTATGGAGAACCATAGCCAAATCTGAAGAATGAAGGGGAGCGCTAGCTTTAATAGAGGAAAGGAGGCCACTGGGAGGAGCTGTTTGGCCCAAAGTTTCATTGGAGGAGAATGAGAGTTTGGGTTGTGGTGGCTTTTCATTGGCTGAGCTGTGAAGTTTTTCATTGGTTGGACTGTTGCTGAGCACAGAGAAGATCTTCCTCCCTGTTGGGTTATGTAAAGGAATCTTCTTCCTACCAGGGTATGTAAAGTAAGCTGCAATAAGTGGATCCCAAGCGAGAACTCTCATTTCATTGTTTCCCGACTCCATTTAGAATTAGGTTTCCTTTATTCATTCTCACACTAGTTTTTCTTTTTCTTTTTCCTTTTTTTTTTGTCTCTGAACTTCTATTGGGAAACACTAAAAAGGGGCTTACAGGCATCTGACACTACCCACACAGCTAAATGCATGGCCTCTTTTACTTGTATTTTCTCTTCTACATTTCCTTATGTAGAACTGTTCTCAGAGTAAGGACACCATTGTATTTCAGGTATTTGATATTCCTATTTTCAAAGACAGGAAATGAGAAGTATAGCTCCTTGACCAAAACCTATGTATGACTTTTCAAGCTTGTGTATAGGCAATTACAAAGGCTTTACCTGGAAAGTATCTTGTGAGAAAAATGTCCCTCCCCACACCAGATTTGGTGCATAGTCAATGCATTGCAGTCTTTAAGGGGAGCTGTAGTCAAGGACTCAGGCTGGTTACAATCTTTTTCACATTTGCACTCCTAAATCAGGTGCCTTCTATATAGAATGCTGTCCTTCTCACTCCTTTTTGTCCCTGAGCCTCAGCCAAAGTCTTCTCTTGCTATAACATTTATCTACTCTTGATTCTTTCCAGGTTGTACTAACTCATAAACAGTAGTATAGTATAGACTGTGTCCCCATCTCCCAGAAGTATACACACATACATATACATAGCATATGGAACATTAAACACAATTGAAGTGTGTGAAACTGGCAGATTAAGAGACATTTCATTAAATCATACCATGCCATAAAAATCATGACATTTTATTTGTTCTGTGAAAATATATACTTCTCAAATCAGTTTTTAACATAGAGAAGCTATAACAATATAAGTAGTTGCAATCCTATTACTGTAAGTTTTCTACAGAGTTTAAAATCTCTGAATATATCACCTATATTGGACAATATACCAAACTATTGAAGGAAAGAACCAGTGCCCGTTGACATGTGCAATTGATAAGACTATATCAGACCACTGAATCAAAAGATTCCTAAAAGATTTAGTATTTAGAATGACAATCTACCAACCCACTGAGCCATTTCTATAGTGACATAGGTGGTATATCAAAATTTAAACCCACTCATCCTTACTGGCAATGTAATAGAAGCTAGAATCAGATGAGAGATCTTTTCTGTCTTGCTTGCAGCTGTTTATGCTCTGCTTTATTGCCTGCTAAAAGCCAGAAGCATCTCTGAGAACAATCAGATGTTCACCTCCTCTCCAAGAAACCTAATGACTGCTGTGTCAGTCTCTTCAGATTTTTCCCCATTTGACATGCTGATAAATGATAGTTAAAAGAGAAACATAAACTCTATACATATGTGGAAGAGAAATAAGATGGAAAAAAAAGTTCTGTGCTGAAGGCACAATTGAACAATAACATGAGCATTCTTCTGAATGCACATATTTTGCCTGATGATTCCAGCCCCCACAAAAATCTGAAGTCTACAATGTCTATCCTATATTTGCTTCCAAGCTTATAGCTCATCTTTTATCTCTATGGAAGACATTTATCTATTATTCTCTATGAACACTTGATATTCTTTTTATTGACAGAAGATATTTTACCTGCTTTATTATTAACCAATGCTTTTTCTAAACACTAAGGCTTTCAAAAAAATAAAGGCTGCTGTGTTAATTAAAGCTATGCATTAATTTTAATAGATCACCTGACTTACCCCTTTGTAGTAACTGCATTATAGGGTCTTTCTGATAGAACACTCAGCAAACAGGCATTAGGGAGGAAAGAACCAAGCTAGTTCTATCTTAAACATCTACTAACGCACCACATTTAGTCACTGTGCTTTCTTCACATGGAAATGACTTCCTGGGTTAGTTATTTTTTAGAGTGCTTTCTACTTGCTAGACACTGTTTTATTCACTGGGATATGGCAGTGAACTAAAGAGACCTAGCTCCTCCCCTTATGAATATTATGCCACATATGTGACTATAGAAATTAAGCAGTTTAAATGTAACTAGTTATTGGGGTGCCTAGATGGCTTAGTCAGTTGAGCGTCCGACTTTGGCTCAGGTCATAATCTCGCAGTTCATGAGTTCGAGCCCTGCTGAGCTGTCAGCACAGAGCCTGAGCCTGCTTCAGATTCTGTCTCCTTTCCCTCTTTCTCTGCCCCTCCCCCACTTGCACTCTGTCTCTCTCTCAAAAATAAACATTAAAAAAATTAGAAAAAAAAGTAATTAGTTGTTTGAAGACACTGAGAGGCATCAAAACTATATAATAAATTCCCATTCTACCAGCTGGTGTCAAGGGGTCTTCTGGGAGGAAGTGAAATTTCAGTAATATATGAGACATACACTAACTAAGGAAGAATGATCCAGGTAGAAAATCAATATGTGTTAAGATTCCGTGGTGGGAAGGATATTAGTAAAACTGACAAACAGGGAAAAAAAAATCATGTGATTAGATCATAGCATGGGAAGTCAGGGCAGGCAGGGGCCTATAAAGCGATGTTAAAGATTTTGACCTTTAGAAGAAAACCCATGGGGAACTACTAAGAACCTCAAAATAAAGAATCTGTGGTGTGGAAATTGGATTCAAGGAGGATAATAATGAGGATAGGAGATATGGTATGAGGCTATTACAAGAAACAGAAAAGAGATGATACGGGCTTAGCCTGAGGTGATAGCAGTGGGAATGGAGAGAAACAAACATGTTCAAGACATATTTAGAACAAAATTTATGGGCTACAATAATTGATTAGATATGGAGATAATAAGGAAGATATCAAAGGAAACTTGAAGGTTTCTGAGCTTCAAGAAACTAAAAACAGCTGCTAAAAACAGCTAATTTTTACCTGTATAGACAAAAACAGATTGTGAAATAATATTAAAAAAGCTAAGATCTTAGCCAGTGTCAAGTTTTACTGTAATTAAAGGATAAAAGCCACAATTAAAACAGGGAGAAGTCAGGTTTTCTAATCTTATTCAGCCTCTTCCTTTGCATCGGATGCACAAGCATGTACTAAATATAAGCAGTCTTCGATACATGTATATTTTCAGCAAAGGCAAGCAATGGCTCATAAGTTCACAGATCCCAGATTTATCTACCCATAAGCCATGCTAGACCAATCAAGTTAATCATTTTGGAAGCATTACATAACAAAGGACTCTCATGGTTTGTCAGATCTATTACTAGCTTGTTTACAAGAATATCTGACCAGGTTACTTTTCTTTCCTGGACTTCCCACAGAAATAGTAGAGAATGGATTACAGTCCTTTGGCTATCCTTTTCCTTCTCACTGTGAATAGAAATTCATACGAAGCACCTATTTTATTTCATAATGAATATATACTAGAAAAAAATAACCACATTTAAAAAAAATTCTAGAATATTTTATACTTTAAAAATGCATTAGAAACATTGTCCTTGGGGTGCCTGAGTAGCTCAGTCGGTTAAGCGTCCAACTTCAGCTCAGGTCCTGATCTCACGATTCTTGAGTTTGAGCCCTGCATCGGGCTCTGTGCTGACAGCAAACAGCCTGGAGCCTGCTTCAGATTCTGTGTCTCCCTCTCTTTCTGCCCTCCCCCACTCACAGTTTGTCCCTCGCTGTCTCTCAAAAATGTATAAACATTAAAAATGTTTTTCAAAATAAAATAATAAAAAAGAAATACTGTCCTTAAGGCTAACAACAACCCTATGCAGTAGGAAATATTATTTTAAAGACAAGAACACTAATATCTAGAAAAGTTACCAAGGACAATTCTGACTCTAGTTCATACATTCTTTTCTCTCTACTATAGTGCCTACTCAATACTTTTGAAATGGTAACTGTAAACAAGACCTAAATGCAAATATAAAATGGTATACTTTCCTCAAGTTTAAGATGGATATATATGAACGAAAAATAAGTGCTTGAATGAATGATTTAATTTTATTTTAATGGCCATTTCAAGAATCAAGAATGTGCCATTTATTTGTGTACCAAAAGGAGTATTTTTCAACTTGAAATAGAAACACTCATGAATTAGGAATATATTAACTGGATTACTGAAAGAGACATGTAAATAGTCAAAGCAGAGGAGCCATCTTATTCTATCATGTCAAGAACAACACTAAGTAGCAAGCAGGAGCGGCTGGCTGGCTCAGTTGGTCAAGCATAGACTCTTGATCTCGGGGTCATGAGTCTGAGCCCCACATTAGTGGTAGAGTTTACTGAAAAAAAAAAAAGAACAACAATAGAGTGTTTTATGCTAACAGTACACATCGTAAAACTACATGAAAAAAATCTGCTTTACATATTATTTGAAATTTCCTGCTGAGAGGGAAACTTTAAGAATAAATAATCTCTCTATAAAAAAAGAATAAATTATCTCTATATTAAAGCTAATGTATCTCCAAAGCATATGGTTTTACAAATCTTCTAGACTAATATAATCAATTACAAATTTATAGGGACAAAGTGAATTATGGATTATTAATAAGCTTCTCTAAATCTTAGAATCTGTGTAATGCTGAGTTCCCCAAGACTTTGGAAGATCCATGTGATGTTTAAATCAGCCATACAAATGCTTTTCAGAAACACCTTCAAACAACATGAGATTTGATCCATTCCAATATCCTTAATATAGTAGCCTCTAAGAATCTAAATGGAAAACTCCTAAGAGGGGAAATTCTTGTTTAATTCATGGAAGGAAGCAAAACTATGTTTTTTTCTACCCTATATATCTATAGATTAATTCTCTACTATTGATTGACCTCCATGCAACATACTAATGGACACACAAAGTATACACACTTTCCTTCCAATCACCCTTGTGGTCTACTTTCACACTATACACAAGACCCATCTACAAAGTGAGTATTTCTTTCTGACAGATTAGTTGAGGTTGTTTGACTGTAATCAGGTTATACATAAATTTTTAACGGTTTATTTTTTTTTTAGAGACAAAGCACATAAGCAGGAGAGGGGGCAGAGGGAGAGAGAGAGAGAGAAAGAGAGAGACCAGAGAGAATCTCATGCTCAACATGGAGCCAGAGCAATGCTTGATCTGACAACCTGAGTTGAATATCTTGATTGGAATCCAATCAAGAGTTGGATATTTAACTGAACAACCCAGGCACCCCAGGTTAAATTTTTAGCAGCCATCACCCTCATTTTCTTATCATCCAGGATTCTGGATTTCCATAAACATAAGCGTAGAAAATAGGAAGAAAATGCCATTTTCCATTTACATTTTACTCTTCCTAAGTAAAATTTATACAACAAATTTAAATGGCTATTACTGTTACTAATATTCACAATATTTAAGTTAGAAACAAAAATAAGCTTAAGTTGGTAAACATCACTAGAACTTGAAACATCACACTCGACTTTGAAATAATTTTTCTTTTGATGTGAAGAATTCCCTAAGAGTGATAGAAATATAGTTTGATTCTGATTCATTAAATAACATTAAGTAAACTCCACTTAATCTAATACCAGTGTTCTCCTCTCTTTCTTCCTGTCTCAGAATTTTGGAAAACACTTTATAAAAATTTACTACAGAAAAGGCTAGCATCTGCATAAGGATATAGAGAGATAGAAGAAGAGTCATTCCCACCCTTATAATGAAAAAGAGGAACAAAGCACTAATCATAATCTCAATGATTTTCCCTAACTCCAAGGACTCTGCTATTCCCATCCTGAGAATCGTTTACTTTTGCAGCACCTACATTCCTTAGAAAAAAAGCCAGCACAAGGTGCGGTAAGTGTGAGGGAAGAATATGGACATTGGCATCAGACAGACCTGAGTTTAAAGTTCAGGCCTGTCGCTTACTTGTAACATGACCTTAGATAAATGACTTAACTGAATTTCAGCTTTATCAGCAGTAAAACTCAGGATAGCAATACATAATGTTTATCATTGTTTCAAGTGGTATTAGCAAAGGTGTTTAAAGTATTAGACATTTAGTGGCATTGTAGCTCAGCATCTCTCTCTTTCTTGCTCTCCTTCTTTCTCCTTTTTTTTTTTTTTTGGTTTGGCATTTCAACTGGATTTGAAATAATACACACATACCTACATATTTCTCCATCGAAATCCTCCCCTTTCTAATGGGAGCATGGGTAATCCATCACTTTCCCAAAAGATGTGGCTAGGTATAAAACGACCACTTATCTTTAGAGTTAGCCTATAGGGCAATGAACAGTTTCTTACATTTTGTAGTTGTGAATCTTCAAATGGAACAATACCTGAAAATAGAATCCTCCTACAGCCTTTGTCAAATTTAATCCCAGTTTAGTTTTCTTAAAGAAACGGACATTTTCAGGTCTCACTTTTCTTCATTCATATAAGGTAAACAATATAAATCTGACTATGTAACATATGAGTATAAATGTAACGAGGTGTAAAGGCTGATTGGTTATACAAAAGAACTACTTTCTGTATTAAAAAAGAACCAAAAAATTAAAATACATAAGCTTGGAAATTGGTCAAAAAGAACAATCAGAGAGTAGGCACAGCTCTTCAAACCATTTCTATTATCTTAATTATTTAAAATTTCAGGTTTTTTAGCAAACTACCTATATCTGGAAATTCAAGAAATGAAATATGCAGTTTGATTAGAAAATCATCTGCAAGTTCAGCTACTTCAATATGCAACTGGTCCATTCAATTATATAGGAAACCTGGGGAAGGGCACTGCTGTGTCAGTAAGTTACTCAATGCAAGGAGCCAAGAATGTATCACTATTATAATGATTATACTCCTGCTCTGTTACAAACACAGCTCCACCATCACCATCAGACTAATGAGTTTATTTCTGTTCTTTTTGACAATAAACTGCCACCTGCCAATGGTGGCACAACACTTGACAAGGAAACTACAAAATTATATATTACAAACCCTGCTAATTATTGAGCTCTTTGCATGAAAACAATACAAAATAACCTGTGGTGGAGAAATGGAAGTGTCATTCTTTCTTGTCTCTAGTCATCAGGAGAACTCCGTGGCTGTGGGTGCAAACAGGCTTTGGAGCCATGTAATTCTGAATCACAATGTCACCAGTTGTGATAATGCATTAAGTTAATGCACAGTTTCCTGGGGTGCTGTATTTTATGGAAGAGTGAAATTAAGCAGTTATAACAAAAATTTGAATTGCCAACTGAAAATTTTGACATGAAAACAAACAAACCAACAAATTGGAGAGAGAATATTTTAGCACTATTTCATGATAAAAGGTATTTTAACATCCAAAATATTCAAAGAAGGACCAATTCTTTCAAAATAGGTGATAATTCTTTGAACTGAAGTTGGATGACCAGACAGAAAAAGAAACTGATTCACAGAAATGTCACTATTACATAATTATTTCATTTTTCATGTCCTTTTTACCACATCTCTAGACTGTTGAAAACTTCATTACATTTATCTGCATATCAGTGCTTACAAAGCACCAACAAAACTGATTTGTCTTGTATTCTTCAACTGTAAAGTATGAATACTGCCAATTACTCTGTAAATATTGACTCAAATGTAACATGAGATAATGGATATAACAGCCAGTGGGAAATATATAGTAAGTGTTAAACAAATTTGAATTAATCTCTTGGCCCCTTTCTTGATTTACCACAGTTAAGGAAAAGGGCAAAGCACCCATTCCAGGCTGGAATTCCTTTATCATTTATTAGCTTTAAGGACTTGGGAAAATACACATATGAGTCTATAATAGGCTAAATGATTGCCCCTGAAGATATCAGGCTCTAATCCTCAGAATTTATAAATGTTATCTTTTTTGGGAAAATGGTGTTTGCAGAAGTGATTAAGTTAAGGATTTTGAAAAGTAGAGATGAACATGGATTCCCCAGGTTCACCCTAAACACAATCTTAGGTATTGAAAGAGGGAGGAAAAGGAGATTTGAAAAACACAGAGAAGGCAGGCAGTGAGAAGACAAAACAGAGAGATTTAAAGATGCTAGCCTTGAAGAACGGAGGGATGAGAGCACAAGCCAAGATGGAGAAGCCAACAGAAGCTGAGAAAGGCAAGGAATTGATTTGTCTGTAGAGCCTCTAGAAGGAAGGCAGCTCTGCCACAACCTTGATTTTGGGCCAGTTACGCTGTTTTGGGACTTGTGGCCCACAGTATTTTGAGAGAATATTTCCTGTTGTTTTAAGCCACCGAATTTGTGGTTACCTGTTAGAACAACCACAGGACACTCATACAGGCTTCTTAAGATGATTGGTAGACTGATCTTATGGGAGGGAGCAGGGGAATAGAAGAATAATGAATCTTCCTCAAGGTAAACCAACCAAGAAGAATGGATGATTTTCATTATAATTCATGTATGCCTTTGTCTTCAGCACAGGCGTCCCATTAATAAATTACAAAACTGAACACAGACATTTCCCCTTTTGCCTGAACCTGCTGATAAGGCCAGACACAGACCCTTCCCCTTTCACCTCTAGCTAATTATTATTTTTTTTAATTCTTTGTCCTTGTAAGCAATTAACTCAAGTGAGAACTATGTCCGCCTCAAACTAGCTAAGGTAGAAATAAACATTTCCTATGTAGTTAACTGGATTAGACCTCCTCTGATTGTAAAATTATCATGTGGCTCACTCCACCTGCAACTCACTTACCTTTTCCTGTAAAATTTAAGGCAAACACCCTAGAGACACTCCCACCGTGGTTTGGCATGCACGCACCCTATTGCAAGAGCCTGAGTAAAAATCAGCTCAATTGCCTGGTGCATTTTGACTTTGACATAAATTATTTATCAAAATAAAATGTGTAATTACAAGGACCTGGATCAGTGGCTCTGTGACCAAATTAACAACTTTTAAAAATAAAGTAGATGAAATAGCTTAACAGTTATGCTTGGGACGTCTTCAGGTTTGATGATGTGTTCCCTGCCTGTTGCCCTAACCCCGTTATTGATATTAATCCCTTCATTCGACATTGCAAGAAAGACCAATTAGAGCTTCTATGACCTTTTCCTACTACTTTCTAAAAACACCATGTAAATAAGTCAAATACATAATTAGACAACCAGAAATTCTAGTAGTAAGAACTATCTGTGACACATTAAAAACAAAACAAAATAAAGTAACACAAGGAACAAATTTCTCCAGTACTCTCTGCTTATTTGAGAGATGGAAAGGGTGAGCAGGTAAACACAACTAAAATTTATTTTAAAGGGAAAAATTGGAATTAAATACCATACTAGAGTATTTTTGCATGCTGAGCCAGTATTTTAACACTACCACCTTTTATGCATGTATTAAAAATTATTGCCTTAATGCTGTGTAACTATTAAGAAAATGTCAGAAATTGGAAGAAGGCATAAGACTGTAGATAAGATGCTAAATCACAGCAATGACTCTTGAGCCAAGTGTGAACTGGTATAATGAGTGTTAGGCTGGAGAGTGGCACCTCTAATGAAGACCCTGCACTGATTGCTCAGGTGACTCCAGGAAGGTCACACTCCTCTGAACTTTAATTTACTCATTTGTAAAGTGAAAGGGTTCTATTTATTTAAATCTATGATCTCTCTAGATTGAAATGATGCAATTTTATTCAATAAATTCTGGATGTCTGTTAGGGCAAGGACATTTATTGGTAGGCACAGATGTGAATACACACATTCTTATAGTCAATGTTCTTAAATTTATTTAATCTGGTTCAAGTAGAGAAACCACATAGGGCAGGTGGATAAATAAATCCTTAATCAAGTAAGTAAGGTAGATGATAATATCGGGAACAGTATTTGAATAAACCAAGCACCATGGAGGCAGAAGGGCAGAAGCCAATATGCATCTTGAGAGAGTCGAAGAATAATGGATCAGGTTAACGTCTTTGTACATTTGCACTTTTCACAATTACTTTAAATGTTGCCTGCTTTTTGCTTTGATTTTATTCCCTCAAATGAATATGGCTACTATTTTTAAAGATATCCATAAAATGTCTTACATCACAGAGATGTAATCACATCGCGTGATGCTCTAAGTATGTATATTACAGGAGACAGAGGTGAGGATTGGTCCTTGATGGGAAAAGCAGCCACTCGGTCCAGAGACCTCAGAAACTATCCATCATGTCCGCAATATCTAGAGGCTAGACGACGCTTCTTAAAAAAAATAGTGCAGAAGTGGGATGCTGCATATGAAGCCAATCTCTCCAGATGGCTTGATGCACTGATGCATCTTAGCCAGAGTGACAATGGTGTGTGGTCTCTGTGACTCACACAGCAGAAAATGAATGGCCTAGGGATTTATTTTTAAATCAAATATCTGCCAACAATTCAGCCATGCCTGAAATACCACACAATAAACATGATGCAATATCAAATGAGGATTTCACAAATTATTGCCAAACTCAGTTTTAATTTCAAAGAGCTGGCAAAAGTTTCTCTTCTCTGCTCTAGGAGTTATTTTCTATTCATCCTCTCCCATCATTGTCCCTTTACAATGCCATGCTGTTAAATAAACTTCCCCTGTTAAAAAGTATATGTGTGTGTGTACACACACACACACACACACACACACACACACACACATAAAATGAGCAAGTACAACACAGGAAATGGAGCATGAAGTCCTAGTGCCAATTAAAAGCCATTGTTATTTTCATTTCCTCAATATGTATGAAGCGTGTGTGTGTGTGTGTGTGTGTGTGTGTGTGTAATGCTTTTGGCTTCTGAGAATTGGAAACACTGCAAAACCTATTTAAATCAAACATTAAAGATAGATCCCTAAGGTAAAAAGGACTACATAATTTCTTTAATTCTTGCTACACTATTAAACAATTGAGGCACTTTTAGGAGCTGGAGAAAAATGAGTTGGAGCTGGCACATCATTTTCCTATGTCACTTCAATGTTGTCATTTAAGCAATATTACTGAGATTCCATCCTTTTTAGAGTAACCTGAACATATCCCAAACTGAAAATTTTATATTCCTTTAAACTCCTGTTGGTCTAGTTCAAGTTTTCTCTAACTATCAAAGAAAAACCACACATGAGATCATTTTCTAAATGTCCCTGCCAGGCTTCCAGAAGTTACGTGCAGTATGTAATACCTATAAATATATCTAAGACTAAGCACATCTCTAATATCGACCTAGGAACCCTTATCATGGCTCACGTAACTTACATATTTAAACTTTTTCTGAGATGAAGCCATTAACTAATAACAACTATAATGTTTTGAAAGAATACAACACACTTGCCAGTATTTATCACTAATCAGAGTATTCTGGGTAAATTTAGGCAAAACAAGAAGCAAAATTTAGGCAAAAAAAGTTTCCAAAATTCCAAATAGTTTCTCTATCTTCTTCCTATAGGCCACAAAGACAGCAGGATTAGCTTTTTGCTATTGGGGATTCATAAAATGCAACAAAGTGTTTCCCCAACTCAAGATTACACATACTCTGTGATGTTTAGCTTGGGAGTACCATGATTGTCACATGACAGGCAAAGATTTTTTGAGACTCTGCCTCAAGAAAACACTTAGTCATGAGCCAGCACAGTTTAAGGTACATGCAACTGCAAAGTTGTGTCCTGTGTGTCCCCCTACGATTCACCCTACATACACTTCTCAGGGTGAGCTCCAGGAAACATAAATCTTATACTGTTCATCTGTTTAAAACTCTTCAATGCCCCTTCTCCATCCTACTTCAGGGTCAAAATAGGCTGTATGTATAACTTGTGTCTTAAAAAAGAAATTTGGTATATCCAACTCAAGATGTTTTATTTTAAGATAAATATATTCAGGCATAATGAGAATGCAGTTTAATTATTGCATCAATAATAGCATAGGCTGCATAAAGACTTGGCAAAAATTGTGATGGTGTGATATACCTAACTAAATCTGAAAAATGTTGAGGCTCCTAGATGGTTCAGTCGGTTAACGGTCCGACTTGGTTTTGGCTCAGGTCACTATTTTGCAGTTCATGAGTTCAAGCCCTTCATCAGGCTCCATGCTAACAGTGCAGAGCCTGCTTGAGATTCTCTCTGTCCCTCTCTCTCTCTCTCTCTCTTTCTCTCTCTCTGTCTCTTCCCCACTCATGCTCTGCCTCTCAAAATAAATAAACTCAAAAAAATAAAGCTGCAAACATTGGTCTAGAACAAAATCCAAACTCCCTATAAAAAGCAGGGTATTCCACTCATTTCTATATCCTTCTGGCCTTACCTTTTTAGGGTTCCATTCCCTGTCCTCTGTAACCTGTTACCTTAACATACTTCTAAGAATTCCCTGAACCTCCAGACCATTTCATTTACTTCTGATTTCTGATTTCTCTTGGGTTTCTGTCTAAGCTGTGTCTTCCTTCTGGAATGTTATCTCCTTATTTGGACATCTCTCTCTCTCTCTCTCTCTCTCGCTTTTGCTCATTCTCTCTCCCTCTCTCGTGCACTTGCACTACTTGCACTAAAGTATGTTCTCCATACAGTTTCTCATAATAATTGGTTTAACACTTACTTCCACTAGGATGATTTCCTAGTCCCTACTTTAATTCTCTCCATCCTATAATCTGGCCAATTCTCCTGTGCCCTTACACGTACTTTGATCATTCCTGTCATAGTATTGTTATTACCTACTTTGCTAAAGTCTTTTATATTCATTTTCTCTATTACACTCTATCCAAAGGACTCTATTAAGATATGAAACTCCAGTCAATTATGTTGAACAAATGAATTGTGTCCACTGCTAATTAGTAACTCATGAAATGGTTCTATTCCCAAAATAATAACATTGCTAGACTTTTATCTTTCTGATATTATATTACAAGAAACAACGAGGGTTTTTTTTGATAATTCATTTACAATGCATAAAATGATACGAAATTATGTTAGCTGTTTATGTTAATATAATTTACCATTTTTTACATATGTCCACACATTCTTTGATATTCTTCTCTTTAAAAGCAGATCTTGGAGCGCCTGGGTGGGTGGGTCAGTTGGTTAAGCATCTGACTATGGCTCAGGTCATGATTTCATGGTTTGTGGGTTTGAGCCCTGCTTTGGGCTCTCTGCTATCATCACAGAGCCCGCTTAGGATCCTCTTCCCCCCTCTCTCTCTGCCTCTCCCATGCATGTGTTCCCTCTCTTTCTCTCTCTCTCTCTCAGAAATAAATAATAAAAAATAAACACTAAGAAAATAAATAAAAGGCAGAGCTTTAAATCCCCTACTCTTGAATGTATATTGGACTCTCTTCTAAGAAATAGAATATGGCAGAAAAGAAGGCATATTCTTCCCAAGATTAGGTTATAAAAAACTATAATTCTATCTTGGGTGTATTCTTCTTCCTTGGATTCCATACTCTAGGAAAATCCATCCCATCAGAACCATGTGCCAAGGAAATTAAATCTCCTGCCAACAGCCATAATGTGAGTCTGGAAGTGTATTCTCCAAACTCAGTCAAGCTTAAAATGATTGCACACTAGTTGACACCTTGATTGCAGCTTCGGGAAAAACTCAGAGCAAGATTCATGCAAATAAGCTGCAGCTGTTCCCAGATTCCTGCTCTCCCCCCAAAGCCTAGAAATAGTAAAATTTTTTGTTTTAAGCTTCTATTTTTGAAGAAAACTGTTATGTATAGATAAACATCTAGCAGATGACCTTGGGCACATTGCTCAATCTCTTTGAGCATAAGTGTCCTTGCATCTAAAATTAAAACAACATTTTTTTTTTAATTTTTTTTTAATGTTTTTTATTTATTTTTAGGAGAGAGAGAGAGAGACAGCGTGAGCAGGGGAGGGTCAGAGAGAGAGGGAGTCACAGGCTGAAACAGGCTCCAGGCTCTGAGCTGGCAGTCAGCACAGAGCCCGACGCGGGGCTCGAACCCATGAACCGCGAGATCATGACCTAAGCGAAAGTCGGACGCTTAACCGACTAAGCCACCCAGGCGCCCCTAAAACAACATTTTTAAAGGTTCTCATGACATAAACAGACCTATGTGACTCAAACAGCAAAAGGCCAGTAATATAAAGACAGACAATAAATGTTAGATATTTTTACATGACCTAAATGTCTTGTAGCTTTTCTTTCTAAGTACAGTTATTCTGGAATTAAAGGCCAATATGCAGAGAGTCTGTACTAGGTGTTGTACAAAGCAAGGAACACAGCTGTAACTCCTGCAATGAAAGATGCGTTCCGAACTGGATTTTGTTTCTCAAGTCACTAGCCTATTGGTAAATAATGATTCTTAAGATAAAGTTGTCAGTGAATGGTCACATCAGTGTTTTGATAAATTTCACAACCTCAACACATAAGTGGGTATGTACATAGTGGTTACGTACGGGATAACAAGTTTCAGGGATGACTCCCATCCATTTATAATCAAAACCCATAGCTAAGTCTCTAATATTCATCAGAAAACCCACAATTAGAGAGCCTGATTAAGTATATAAAATATCCTGGTAGAAGAAACAGAACCCTTATTGATGCTTATTACACTAGAAAAGATTTATTTGTTCATCAATAGGTCTCAAATTGTGGTCCACAAACCATTTGTCTCTTAATCATCAGGTGGGTGTGTTAGGGATATTCTTTGTTAAAAATAAAGTTCCCGGAGATCCACAGTTTCTCATTTTCATTTATAATTTCTTGTCAATGTCAATGATTGGGAATATTCCTTAAGGACAACAACAAAAAATAAAACAAGACAAAAAGATCTCTCCAGTCATTCTTCTACTCACAACCATTTGAGAATATTGATTTATAGTGGCTCTTAATCTTATCTGTACATTAAAATCCCTAGAACTTTTAAAAGCTCCCCAGATGATAATACTCTGCAGCTAGAGATAAGAATTGCTGATCTAGACCTTGAAACTTGATTCACTTTGCTCATTTGCATTAACCATTTGTCTCAAGCATATTTGACTTTGCAGCCTCTGAATTCAAAACACTATATGCACTAAAAACTATAGTTTCTTGAATAGATGGCACAGATGTTACTAGCCTTTATCTGAGAGAAGTAGTTGGAGAGAGACCTTACAATTAGTGCAGGCTACTGAAATGATCTGAGTGGCTTGTGGGAATTGGTGATAGGTAAAAAGTTATGAGACAGAGGAAAGTATGACAGACAGAAGAATCCGAGTGACTTGAATGTTAAAGACAAAAATTAAGACAAAACTCCATGATTTTAGCAAGTCCTGTTTTCTACAAAAAAAATCAACCACTTTAAGTCACTTAAATAAATCAATAGCAGAACACAGGACTTTTCAAATAATTCTTCTCTTAGGAAGCATTTTTTTTTTAATTTCTAGAACTAGCCTATAGAGCAAATTTTAACAATTCTCTTATCTTCCAAACTAAATACAAACTCCTTAGCTTGCCATTCAGCGCCCTCTACAACCCAGTCCTAAACTCTCTTCTTTTTGTGATCATATCCCATGACACTCCCTGATGGATCAATATTCTTAGCTATGTTGAATTCATTTTTTTTCTATTTCTTAAGCTTCCTGACTCTGCACATTGTTCACACTGACAATAATGAATCTATCTTTCAAAATAGAGATCAAATGTTAAATCCTACTTGAGAAATATGACTTCTTATTCTTCTCTTTTAAAAAGAAATATCCATGAAGTCTTTTTAAAAAACTACCATACTCTGAAACTATGGAACATTTTACTTCTATTTCTTATTAACCAAGTTATGTTCTACCTTGCATTATTTTCATACATGTTGAAATATTTTAAGATATTTTAAAATATCTAAAAACATAGAAAGATTACACTGGGTCATTTTTCCTCTCCTCATCCTTTTTGGTAGCCAGGACAAGAGAGTATTAAATGAATAAATTATTTTTGTATCCTGCCTTATTTCTTCAAAATGCAGCCTGATTTCTTTTCAAACAGCCATGTGTCAGTATTCTTCCAAATTTTTCACCTGCATTGATGACTTGGTTTTGAGTATATTCAACACTGTTTCTCATCTCTAAACAGAGTAAAGTTAAAAGATTCTGACAAGGTCCATGAGTTAAGACTTCATAATATTTTTAAACTGTTCAAAAACACAGAACAACCTTTCACACATTAAAAACTGGCTCCTGTTTATTTCAAAGAAAAATTCTCTTCTTTTAGTATAAGATCTCTATAAATATGGTTTTATTTAATTGTTAGAAAGACTGATTTAGAATCACATGTTGACTCTTTCATTCTGTAACAGTTTCCCATGCCACAGTTGTGGAATGGGCAGGTGCCTGAGACTGCTGGCCACCTACTCACCTCTCTGAAAGCTCCTGTTCAAAATGCTCTAAAAGGCTGGCAACAGTTTCCAAGGGGAAAACTACCTAACTCACATTAAAAAAAACCATTTGCTTCCTCACATTTGAAGGTACAACGTTTAGATTATGGTTACCATATACAAATAGTAATTTTCATATTAGCATGAATTGACTTTCTAACAAATGTTTATATCTATTTTTCATGCTGAGTGCCATAGATCCCTTTACGAATATATCTTACATTTTGAGACTCACACTCAGCGTTACCAGTATTCTTTTTCTTTGTTTTTTGATTCAACTTGAAAGGTGTCAATGTTTCCAGAGCACATTTTTTGAGGCTTAAGAACGCACAGGGAGAAAATAAAAGTAAAGGAAATAGATATAAGTAGATGTAACAAAAAGATTCAAACTATTAATATAAAAGATGATGCAACTGTAACATTGTAAATAATAATTAAACTAAAGTATAAATTTGTATATATCAGAGATCTTGAAATATGTGCTCTATAATAACCATATTTTTAAAAACACACCTTAACAGATTTAAAACAACAGAAATCATAATGTCTGCTCTCATACTATAATAGAATTCAACTAAAAGTTAATAACAGAAATGTAGTTGGAAAATGCCAAAATACAAAATACAAATACAAGAGAAATCTAAAATATGTGTTCAACTAAATTCAAATGAACAACTGACATCAAAATTGTGGGATGTAATGAAAACATTGATTAGAAGGAAGCTTTTAGCACTAAATGCATGTATTCTATAAAAAAGAGAGATCTAAAACTAATTATCTGGGGTGCCTGTGTGGTTCTGTGGGTTAAGTGTCAGACTCTTGATTTTGGCTGAGGTCATGATCTCACACTTGTGAGATGGAGCCTCACATCAGTCTCTGCATTGACAGTGTGGAGCCTGCTTGGGATTTTCTCTCTTTCTCTCTCTGCCCCTCTCCCATTCACACACACACACACACACACACACACACACACACACACGCTCCGTCTCTCTCAAATAATATGAACTATTATTTAATTAATTATCTTATAGAACTAGGAAAATATGTAAAAATCAAATAAAAAGTAGCAGAAGAAAGGAAATAATAAGAATTAGGACAAGGATCGATGAAATTGATTATAGGACATTAACAGAAGATCAACAAAACCAAAATCTGATTCTTTGAAAAGGTCAATAAAATTGGTAAGTTTTTTGGTCTAAAAAAACCAATTCTCCGGCTCTGTCTAGATGAGAGTATGTCATCACTGTGAGATGAATGTATCTTCAGTCTCTCGGCAGATCTAGTCCCATCATAAATATATACGCTTCAGGTTACTGCAGCTTGACACAAGGCATTGATATTACCCACAAGTGTTTGCTGTAGTCCCATGTTCATGAAGCAAAACACTTATTTTATTTTATTTTAATTCAAGTTAATTTACATACAGTGTACTACTGGCTTCAGGAGTAGAACCCAGTGATTTATCATTTACTATAACACCCAGTGCTCATTCCAACAACTGTGTTCCTTAATCGCCATCACCCATTTAGCCCATCCCTCACCCCACCTCCCCTCCAGCAACTCTAAGTTTATTCTCTGTATTTAAGGGTCTCTTATGGTTTGCCTCCCTCTTTGTTTTTATCTTATTTTTCCTTCTGTTCCCTTACATTCATCTGTTCTGTTTCTTAAATTCTACATTTTGTCTTTCTCTGATTAATGTATTTCATTTAGCATAATACATTCTAGCCCTATCGCATTTTAATATAACATGGTTTACTTCAACAAAAGAATGCACTAATTCTATTGACATTATGCATGTACAGTTACATTTCAATGTGAACTTCCATGAGATGATATTCATTTTCAATTTCTGTTTTCATTTTTGTTTTTGTTTTTACTTTAGTAGGTCATGGGACATTCTGTAAATTGAATGCAATCAGCAGTGGACCAGATGCCCAGAAAATGCACTTACATACAAATGCATAATTAGAAAAACTCATGATCTCCCAGAAAGCCATCCAGGAATACTGATTTAAAATAACTATGGCACCTTAGATGCATTCCAAAAGAAAGTCCCCAAATCATGTCCCATAAAATAACAGTTATTTTCTTATTTATTGAAGAGAACATTGAAAATTCCCTGACAGCCTTTTACTCGTGATTAGCCTCAAAAGTTAGGACTTTAAGAAGGAGAATAGATAAGGGGAGACAGAAAAGATGGCATTTCAGAAGTTAGTGATTCTAAAGGGTTCATTTTCTCCACAGAAGGAGTAGGGGAAACCATTATTGATTTAATCACCAAGTCACTGATTTGTTTTTGTTCAACTTCTGACAAGCAGTGAGCATCCAGAAAATCCAGCTGAATTACTCATGTGGCACCATTAGATGTTCTTCCATGGCTTCTCCTTTGCTTATTGTCTCAGAATGGCTAGGCTTGGAAGAATTAAGTGTAGCATGAGGACAAGGGAAAAACAAATGGTCAAATTTCAAATACTTGTGAGTTTTTCCTACATGAAATATTTTCTTCATGAGAATAAACAGAACATAGCTGGACTCTATTCAACTAATTGTCTCAAAATTTCTTTTTAGCTTGCATTTTGCTGGAGCTTTATTCAGAAGCAGCTTATGACAGATTCCAGCAGGGATTGGTCTGGGGCTCACAGGTCCCAGGTTTTAAAACTGGCACTGCCAATACTTCACTGTGTGCCCTCAGTCAAACCACTAACCCTACCAATTCTCTAGATTTTTATTTATAAAACAGTATAAGTTTCTATTAGGTATTACAAAGGTTAAATAAGCCTATCATAGGTTGCCTCCTGATCTGAAAATCTATTCAAAAATAAGGTATTGATGTGGCTTTTGTCTGTCAGATGTCTTTTTTCCCCAACTAGAGTGAAATATCTCAAAGGCAGCAGCAAGGATGAGAACATGAGATTGAGGGAATAAAGAGGTAAATGTAGATGATTCTTCTTTATCTTTGACCCTTGTGAAAATTTTGCTGATATCCATAGTTTTTCTACATGCCTCATGAAGTTGCAAGTTTGTAGAGGCTAAACATGGACATAACACTGACATGAGATTAGACAGTTAAATTACCAATCATTGCCATCTGTAAAATTTCGAAGTTTCATTTGGATAACATCATTTAATCTTAGGGGAGAAATATTAAAATTGGTCTTTCATTGATGAGAAATACAAATCTCAGTGATGCTAACTGACATGCCCAAAAATGCAAAGCAAAAATGCAAAGCAAAAATGCAAAGCAAAAATGCTTTCAGGGACCCCTCACATCCTAACTTCACGTGTTGCCAATCATACTCCACTCATTTCAAGTGATCCAGAATTCCCAAATAAATAGAAAGCAAAACACAAACCAAAACAAAACAAAAAAACCAAACCAAACACTGTTGACTAAGAGTTCAGGCTTTATAGCAAAATGCTGGCATATGAATCTTGGCTCTGGGGCACACCTGCTTGGTCATCACGACAAATTACATAACCTTTCTCAATTCCTTCTTTCCTAAAGTTAGGATAGCACCTACATTTTTAGGTTACTTATGAAGACAAAATACAAGATTGTGAAACACTTAGCATGGACTCTTGCATGTATTAGATGTTTACTTAATCTTAGCTTTTAATATTATCAACCATACATTTTAACCATTGTGTAGAACAGCCATATGAATGCTTTTTTTGGTACACAGCAGTAAGTAGGTGTGTCCAGGAAGCAGGGCAATATAATCAGCATTGACTGTAAAATGGTAAAAAGAAAATTGCAGAAAAATATGGCAGAGTAAACATAAAGAAGGCTCAAATTAACTCTACAGGAGTATAGGTATATGAGAATTAAAATACTTTAAAGGAAATATTTGAGTGTCTAGGTTAAGATAATATGACAAATAAAAGATGTGTCTATGAGTGAATATGGGAAAGTTTTGACCCTGAGTGGAGACCCTGCTGTAGTTGTTGAGAAGAAATACCTGTTCATACTGGGGAGAGAAAAAGAAGTCTAGGGCTCTGTAAGAAAGAACAACTACTCAGTTTAGTGCTTATATTCCTTGGGCAAAGCTGGTTGAATTGTGACTTCACTCTCATCGGTCAGGCTGAAAATGGGGTAAAGTGAAAATGTAAATCAGACCTGATGATATGAATATCTACCCAGTCTTGTTCAATTTGCTACCTTCCATGCAGTACTGACATTTTCTTACCACCAACTACAGATTCTAACAGGGGTGACAGCAAAGAAATTGATGTTTCTAACAAAATAAAAAATAAGGTCACAGCAAAATCATTAAAAATCAATTGATCAAAACATTCAGAGACAAAAGATAAAATACAGTATTTCATTAATACATTTCTTCACCTGACACACTCAAACTTCTTGGTTTGGAGTAACAAACACACATATACACACATGGAAAGCTATTACTCTAAACTTAGTAAAGATTAATTTAATTTTCTAATTCTAGAAGGTACTTACTATTTTAGCTTCTCTCATTCATCCTTCTCTTCTTTTCTTCCATCAGTGGGACCCCTTCTGATTTCCCATACATGTCTTTTCTCTGAATAAAAAGATAATTAAACTGTAAATAAAAATTTATGCTCTCTAATTATATACATTATTTTCAACAATTTTGGAGCTCACCTTTGATTCACAAAAACCAAGCAGCCTCTTGTATTGGATGCTGCAGGTACATACCAGAAAGAAAAAGGTATTGTACCTGTGCTCAGAGTAGGCACAGTCCAATCACGATTTAGATTATAGTAAAGCAGATTAAGTAATGTAGAATGGGACAATGCAGACTTCACTTTAGCTTGAAAGAAAGAAAATCTATTTGGAATAATAACTATTACTACCTATTCCAAATCAAATCTTTTTGGAAAGATAACAAAAACATTATAAAATGGGTAATTGTTTAATATTTATTTAATGATAGGGGACATTAGAAGTATTAGGGTCAGAATTGGGGGAGGACATTCCAAGTAAAGGAAAAACAAAATGAACAAAGATATGGAGATAGTAGAACAAGTTATGGGATCCAACAATAGGAACTTTGCCAGTTTGGTTAGTTTATACAGTTGGAGGAGGATAGCTGTAGAAGATAACATTATAAAAATGGGTAGAAATTTGAGCTACAAAATTTTGACTTAAGTAATGCGTGGGGAGCTTTTTAGAGGCTTTAAAACAGAGATGCAAGTGATTCGGTCCCTGTCAGAAGGACAAAGTAGGTGACAACAAAGGGCAATGTCTACATAATATGCCTACAGTGGTGATGTCAAAATCTATAGAAATTGGTCACTGATCTTATGTTTGCAGAAAATGTTACAACCTGTACACTTTGGATAATTCCAAAGAATTAGAGTGTCCAGGAGAAAGAGAAGATTGTGAGGAAAGATGAGGTTTTTAGTTTGGACTGAAGAGGTCAAGGCACTTGGGACTCCTACCTAGAGATGTGCTATTAGGGAGGAATAAAAAAAATAATAATAAAATACATATTAGCAAGGGTCAAAAGCAGCCATGTATTCTAACTAAGTTCTTAACTGAACCACCTACACATTTCCTTCCATAGTCCACAAAATACAGGTGCTCCCAGGGAGCAAAGCCAACAAGAATTAATGAGAAATAAATAAAGACTAACACAGAATGATAGTCTCCCCAGGCATTCAGAGCAGAAGCCACACTGTAAGTTAAAGAATAGAATTAAATCCCATTAACAAGTAGGGGAACAATTTTAGAGTATTTTGTTGTTGTTGAATAATGAAAGAACTGAATAAATAGTTCCAACTTTTCCTTGTAAATTTAATTTATTGTATAAACATATTATAGCAGCCTTAAAAATTGAAAAATAAAGCATCTACTTTTCTCACAATAACTGCTTTCATTTCTCTGTATTGTCTCCAAGTCTTTTACGGTTATATAAATAAATTTATATTTTCATAGTCACAATTATATATAACCCATACCATTTTATATTTTCTTTTTAATGGTTCAAGGTTGTCATATAGGCTTCCTATTTGTACTCAATGTCTGAATAATACTCCATTGAGTACACTTGAGAAAATGTATAAAATCATCCCCTGTGATAGGAGGCTTGGGCTCCTGTTGCCTTGGGTTTATTTTAGCTAATGTGGTGATGAGTGAGTATCAACCTTCTTGATATCAGTCTTTATGATACCTGGTATCAGAAATCCATGTCTACATGAATTTCTCTCCTGATAAACTGGGAGCTCCTATAATGAAGACATCCCACTGTTCTTACCATCATATCTGCAGTATCTAGCACATATTTTGAGCTCAATATTTTTGATAAATTGTTTTTCTTCTTTTCATCATTTTTTAGATATACTTCTTAGGATAAGGAGGAGAATGAAAATCAATTGCTGAGGAAAATAGATGTTTTATGTTTACAACCACATGTTATTAAAATGTGTCAACTTTATTTACTGCAGCATTATGAGTCAGCATCCATTTATTAAGCTCCCACTCTGACAGCATTATGCTAGGAACCTAGAATCAAAGTCAACAACAAACCAACATAATTATTGAGCTCAGAGTGCTCACAATAAATGGAAATTTCTTCTCATCACTCCTTCTCCCTCCCTACTAGTAACTGATTTCCTTTTGGAGGGTAGTCTCTTCCTCACATGATACAGAATGGAATAACCCAAATATAGTTTGGTGCATCACATGTCCAGCCCTACTTAACATATGGATTCAAGATATGGGAGTCCCCCTCCATAGAATTTAAGTCTTGAACTAAGTATAAAGTGAATAAAAATGGCTGGGTACATTCACTTCAGTAGGGTTCTCTGCTACTAAACCACTCTTCCTCACATGTTCCCCCACCTATGGGGTTGCTTTTTTCTGTTCCATTCGGGAATGATTTTCCTCTCATTGCATCTTTGATATTGTGAGCTTCCAATGTCCTGTCAGTAAGCAATCTGTGTGTAAGTTTGCTAAAGTCACTGTTTTATGTTTGTAACCAGACAGGGATAGATGAAACTAGTAATTAAAAGTTGAGAAATTAGCACAAATGGTGGGATAAAGATTATAATAGGAAGCAACAGGAAAGATAACTGTCCTGGTAAGGAAGCTCAGAGAGTAATACAGAACCTTAATAATGGGATGGTTTGTCCATTTAAATATATTTGCTAATCATAAGAGAATACTCAAATAGATAAAATCCAAAATGAAAGAGAAGTAACAGCTAACACAACAGAATTTAAAAAATTAAAAGAGACTATGATGAATATTATAGACCAACAATTGGAAAACCTGGAAGAAACTATAAAGATACAATCTTCCAAGACTGAATCAGGATGATATAGAAAATCTAAACAGAGAAATTGCTAGTAATAAAATTAAAATGGCAATTATAAAAACATGTTCTAACAAAAAAAGTCCAGGTTTAAATAGAATTAATGTTTAATGTTTAAGAAGAGCTAATGCTTATCCTTTCAAAAAATAGAAGAGGAAGGAAAACTAAGTACATTCTAAATTTTTTTAATGGTTTTTTTTTTTTTTTTTATTTTTAGGAGAGAGAGAGAGACAGCGTGAGCAGGGGAGGGTCAGAGAGAGAGGGAGTCACAGACTGAAACAGGCTCCAGGCTCTGAGCTGGCTGTCAGCACAGAGCCCGACGCGGGCCTCGAACCCACGAACCGCGCAATCATGACCTAAGCGAAAGTCGGACGCTTAACCGACTAAGCCACTCAGGCGCCCCGAAAAACTGCTAAGTACATTCTAAAAGACCAGCATTACTCTGATACCAAAATCAAAGACTCCGAAAAAAAACAAAAAAAGAAAATTAAAGGCCAATACCTTTGATGAACATCAATGTTCTAATCCACAACAATATATTAGCAAACTAAATTCTACAATGCATTAAAAAATCACTTACTATGATTAAGTGTGATTTATTCTTGGGATGCAAGAATGGTTCAATATATACAGAACAATCAATGTGATATGTCACATTAATGAAATAAAGGATAAAAATGATCATCTCAGAAAATGATGCAAAAAAACTTTTGACAAAATTCAACATCCATTAATGATAAAAACTCTCAATAAAGTAGGTTGGGGGAAACATACCTTAACAGATTAAAGGCCACATGTGAAAAACACACACAGCTAACATACTCAATGGTGAAAAGCTGAAAAATTTTCCTCTAAGGTCAGGAACAAGACAAGTGTGCCCATTCTCAACACTTTTTTTTCAACATTGTACTGAAAGTCCTAGCTGCAGCAACCAGAAAGAGAGAGAGACAGAGAGAGGGAGAGAGAGAGAGGGAGGGAGAGAAAGAAAGAAAAAAATCCACATTGGTAAGGAAGAACCAAAGCTATCAGTATTTACAGATGACATGATACTATATATAAAAAACCCTAAAAACCCCACCAAAAAGATGTTATAAATAGTAAATATAGTAACCTTGTAAGATACAAAGTTAATATACAGAAATATGATATGTTTCTATACGCTACTAAGTAGAGAAAGAGAAATTAAGAAGACAATCCTATTTATAATCACATCAAAAAGAATAAAATACCTTTGGAATACATTTAATCAAACTAGGAAGTGAAAGACCTGTACTCTGAAATCTATAAGACATTGGTCAAAGAAACTGAAGATGACCCCCCTTCCCCCCAAAATGGAAAAATATACCATGCTTGTGGCCTGGAAGAATTAATATTGTTAACATGTCTATACTTCCCAAAATGCAATCTATAGATTCACAGCAGTCCCTATCAAAATGCCAGTAATTTTTTTTCACAGAACTAGAACAAATAATCTTAAAATTTGTATGGAATAACAAAAGACTCCAAATAGCCAAAGAAATTTTAAGAAAAATAAAAACAGAGATATCAAATCCCAGATTTCAAACTATATCACAAAGCTAGAGTAATCAAAACAGTATGGTATTGGCACAAAAATAGACATATAGATCAATGAAACAGAATAGAGAGTCTAAAAATAAACCCGCAATTATGTGGTCAATTAATCTATGACAATGGAAGCCTAAAATACACAATAGGGAACAGACATTTCTTCAATAAATAGTATTGAGAAAACTGGAATGCTACATATCTCCTCAGGCAAGGAGAGGAAAAAAAAAAAAAAGCTATTGGGACTACACCAAAATAAAGAAATTTTGCACAGGAAAGGAAATCATCAACAAAATGAAAAGGCAACCTACTGAATGAGAAAAAATATATGCATATGATATATCCATGAGGGATTAATAACCAAAATATATAAAGAACTCATAAAACTCAACACCAAAAAAATTGATTGAAAAATGGGTGAAGACATTATTCAAAAGAGACATACAGGTGGCCAAACAGACACATGAAATGATGTTCAACACTGCTTTTCATCAGAAAAATGCAAATCAAAACAACAATATTACCTCAACCCTGTAAGGATGGTTAATATAAAAAAGGAGAGAAATAATAAGCATTGGTGGGGATGTGGAGAAAGGGAACCGTCATGCACTGCTGGTGGGAATGTAAAATAGTACAATTACTATAGAAAACAGTAAGGACGTTCCTCAAAAATTAAAAATAGAACTACTATATGATTCAGCATTTCCACTTCTGGATATCTATCCAAAGAAAACAAAAACACTAATTAAAAAAGATACATGCACCTCTATATTAATTGCAGCATTATTTATTAGTCAAGATATGGAAACAACCTATGTGTCCATAGTTAATAGATGTGTGTGTGTGTGTGTGTGTATACATATACTCAAACAGAATAAAAAGTAGTAAAATCTTGCCATTAACAACAGCATAGATGGACTTAGAGAGTATTATGCTAAATGAAATGAGTCAGACAGAAAAAGACCAATAACTTATGTTTTACTTATATGTGTAATCTAAAAAGCAAAACAAATGAACAAACAAACAAAAAAACAGAAAGAGACTCATAAATACAGAGAATAAACTTGTGGTTGCCAGAGGGGAGAGGGTTGAAGGATAGGAAATGTAGGTGAGGAGGATTAAGAGGTATAAACTTCTGGTTATAAAATAAGTCATGGAATGAAAAGTATACCATAGGGAATGTAATTAATAATGTAATAATTTTTTATAGTGACAGATGGTAACTATCCTTATCATGGTGGGCACTGTGTAATGTAGAATTATTGAATCATTATGTTGTACACCTGAAATTAATATAACAGTGTATTCAATAAATAAATAAATAAAAATTTGCAAATTATGTATATTCCATATACATATATTCATATATAAAACTAAGTTTTATGTACATGTATATATGTATACACATACATCTGTTTAAAACTATATATGTATACATTTTAATTGACATGTTAATGATTACTAGGTATTTCTCTACTTAAATGTTTATTCTATTTTCTCATTAAAAAATCCATTTTTAGAAAGGGTTTCCATTTTTTAAAATTTTTTTATGTTTCTTTTTGAGAGAGAGACAGACAGAGCATGAGAAGGAAAAGGGCAAAGAGAGAGAGAAACACAGAATCCAAAGCAGGATCCAGGCTCTGAGCTGTCAGCACAGAGGCCAACAAGGGGCTCAAACTCCCAAAAGGTGAGATCATGACCTGAGCCAAAGTCAGCTGCTTAACCGACTGAGCCAGCCAAGTGCTGCAAAGGTCTTCATTGCTAATGGAAAGTTAGAGGCAAGGGATATAGATGCCCAGACTACAAGGAGGTTCCTTTAGAGACTTTTGCATGGGGGATGCTGAAATGAGCCCTTCCTACTGAGAAGCTAGGACAATAAAAGAACATAAATTAATTTAGGTGCACAGACAACAGGAGTAAAGAAATGGCAGTGCAACTTCCAACAATTGGTTGAAAACTTTTCTAGTGCTTATCTGTTGAATATCTGGAGTCCTTAACTTTCCAGCTTATAAGTTAACTTTGAAATTACCAGTTAGGAGAAGGTCTTATGCATGTATTAATTTTAATAATAAAAATAAATTGTACATCACTGTAACAACATGAGCAATGAAGCATGAAAAAAACTTACTTGAGTGAAGAATCGACCGCATTTAAACATTATAAGCAATCCCCAAAATATCTTTTTTGTAAGTGGTTTGGCACTAACAGAAAAAACAAACCAAAACAAAAGGAAAAAAATATTAAGTCTGATGAATTAATTCCAAAATGAGACTGAACCCAGAAAAAGAGATCAGATTCTGTAATCAGAAAAACCTGAGCTGAGTACTCATCACAGCTTAACATTCTTCCCTGGGGAAGAATCAGCATCACCTGGCTTTTAGAGTGTTTCTGTACCTTTGAACAGAATGATAGAAGGAGAACCATGTAGGTCAATTATGTTTAACCATTTCAGACATATGTTAGTTCTAAGCCAATATTTATTCCAATAGACAAATTAAATGTCAACAATATATTTTTGAGATACACATGTGGAAAGACTGGAAATGAGTGGGAAATATAGGAAAAATATTAAGCAAATAATATTAGTGTAGCTATGTCAGACTCAGATAAAATAAAACATATTTTACTATTTTGTTGAGATAATATAAAATTTATTTTAGGGGTACCTGGGAGGCTCAATTCTGGGAGGTTCTAATCTTGATTTCAGCTCAAATCATGAACTCACAGTTGGTGGGATCAGGTATCACATGGGACTCCACACTGACAGCACAGACCCTGCTTAGGGTTCTCAATCTCTCTCTCTCTCTCTCTCTTTCTCCTGCCCACACTTGTGTTCTCTCACTCTCTCAAAATAAATTAAACTTAAGAAAAAAAAAACATATTTTAGTAGAGTCCCAACACAAGGGTTAAAAGTTAATTATGAGACAGAGAGAGAGATTCTAAATTTGCGTGTGCATAAAATAATGGTTTCAAAATCCATTAAGCAAAATTTAACAGAAATGCAGGAAAAAAAGTTTATATGTTGTATAGAATAAGTTCAGTACATCCTCTTCATTATTAATAGAGTAAAATACAGTAAACATTTAGAATATTTGAGAACATTTTACTATTAAAAAGCTAAATTTGTAACATCTGAGTGGATCAGTGGTTGAACATCTGACTCTTGATTTCTGCTCAGGTCATTATCCCATGGTGTAGGATTGAGTCCCATGCCTGGCTCCATGCTGAGTGCGGAGCCTGCTTCATTAAGATTTTCCCGGGGCGCCTGGGTGGTTTAGTCGGTTAAGCGTCCGACTTCGCTTAGGTCATGATCTCACGGTTCATGGGTTCGAGCCCCGCGTCGGGCTCTGTGCTGACTGCCGGCTCAGAGCCTGGAGCCTGTTTCAGTCTGTGACTCCCTCTCTCTCTGACCCTCCCCTGCTCACGCTCTCTCTCTCTCTCTCTCTCTCCTAGAAATAAATAAAAATATTAAAAAAAAAAAAGATTTTCTTTCTCCCTCTACCCCTCTACCCGTTCACGTGCTCTCTTTCTCCGTCTAAAATGAAATTTAAAGAAAGCTAAATTTATTTGACATATATAAAACTTTTATACAAGTTAGACAAGATACATTCTCTTCAAGTACTCATGGAAGAATAGTATATATTAGGCCATAAAAAAGGTTCCAGCTTATTTTTAAGAATTTATGTTCTACAACTCACATCCTATGACCAAAATAAGATTAAAGTAGAAACAAAAGGACTATTCCAAACTGCATCTATGATAGCCTGAAAAGTAAGATGCTTAACCTAAAAATGTTTGTATTTAAAAGAGAAAAGGGGCGCCTGGGTGGCTTAGTCGGTTTAGCGTCCGACTTTCGCTTAGGTCATGATCTCGTGGTTCGTGGGTTCGAGCCCCGCGTCGGGCTCTGTGCTGACTGCCAGCTCAGAGCCTGGAGCCTGTTTCAGTCTGTGACTCCCTCTCTCTCTGACCCTCCCCTGCTCACGCTGTCTCTCTCTCTCTCTCTCTCTCCCCTAGAAATAAATAAAAAAAAAAAATTAAAAAAGTAAAATAAAAGAGAAAAATACTAGGATAATAACATACTAAGCACTGTATTTAAATAACAGAAAAGTAAACCAAAAAGTTGACAAATGATGACTATAAAGCTAAGAGGAGAAATATTTGAAATAAAAAAAAACTAGAATAAAAAGGAAAATACAGCAACAAATTAATTAAAAATACTAATAAAATGAACAATTTTAAGTAAGGCTGATATAGACTGATAAACAAGTTAGCACAAATAAATATTAATGGAAATCAGAATAGCATTATAATTATTTATAGTTAGGACAACAACGTTTCAAAAGACAGAGTACTCCAAAAATCTTTAAACCAATACATCTGAAATCCTGAAAAAATATAACTTAACAATAATCACTGAAGGGAAAAAGAAATTTATATGGTAAAGCTAAAATTCCAATTCCAATTCTTTGACAAAAATGTACAATTTAACAAATGTAGGAAAATAATGATTCATATAGAAATAAAGTCACACAGCTAAATAACAATTATGTTAAAAGAAGTCCAAAATAAATCAACATTTAATGTAAAAGAGTTTATATAATTTGGAAGAAAGTAAATATATTGATGGCATCAAGGTTAAAGACAGATTCTTTTAAAAATAGGAAACAAGTACTAATTATAAAATAAATTGTAAGATTAAATTTACTATAGTTGTGCCTGGGTGGCTCAGTTGGTTGAGCAACTGACTTCAGCTCAGGTCATAATTTCCCAGTTCATGAGTTGGAGCCCTGCATCGGGCTCTGTGCTGACAGCTCAGAGCCTGGAGCCTGTTTTGGAATCCGTGTCTTCCTCTCTCTCTGCCTCTCCTCACTCACACTCTTTCTCTCTCTCAAAAATAAAAATTAAAAAAAATTTTAAAGTAAATAAATTTACTACATTGAAATTCAGAACTAATTTTCATCAATAGAAATCTTAAACTGAAATGACACACAGACCATAAGAAAATAATTATGAGTTCAAAAAGGAGTATTGAGAGTATAAATCAACTTCTGTAAATGAATTAGAAAATAAAAACTCAATAAGAAAAGGAGCATATTACATAAACAGGCATGTTTCAACAGAAAACAAACAAACACAATAATGAATAAACCTAAGAAAAGAGGCTCAATCTCATTAGTAGTCAGGAAAATACAGTTAAGAACATCATAAGCTACCTCTGGCTCTAACAAGACTGGAAAAGTTAATGAGCTACACAATAATAGCTGCAGGTGAGGAGTTAACAAAGAGTTATATAGCCCCACTGTTGAAGGGATAATTTAAGACCATTGTGCCAAATATTTGGGCAATAAACTATAAAGTCCAATACGCATATAGCCTTTTATCCAATCATTCGGCTTCCATGCTAGGTATATACTTGAATGCTGTGCTGTCAAAAATGATAGTCACTAACTTCAAATGAGCACTTGAAATATGGCTAACTTTGATTGGGATATACTTATAAAAGTAAAATAGATAGGAGGTTTAAAGATTTACTGAAAAAAATAAAATAAAAAATATATGATTAATGATTTCAGAGTTTTATATTGTCAAAGAAAAAAATGCACCAGAAGCAAGGAAGACTTTATTCAACACTATTGCAATAGAGGAGAGAGATTGAACCCCACTATCCTGAAACAAAAGGCAGAAGAGATTTTAAGCACTAGGATGAGCTAGTGGAAAGGTACTGGAGGATATAAGCGGGGAGGTTGTTCAATGTGATTTGGCCATCTGTGTTTGCTAACTGACACTTAGCTATATCAGGCTCCTGCCCTTCCATAGAGGCTGGGAGGATAGGGCCTCTATTTTTCATGGTGATTATTATTTCAAAGAGACAACTCTCGGACCTTGAGAAAGACAGTCCTTGGTTGTAAAATGTCAAGAGGCAGGAAGAAAATTTACATCTCAAAGGGGCAAAGAAAGAATTTGTAAATGCAAACTTTCTAATAAATGCTCTAAGAAAAGGGAGGTCAGGAACCTATAGTTAGGAAGAAACCTGTCTAAAGTTTAGTCAAGGCTGGGGTAGCATTAAAGCTGTCTTAGTCAGTCAAATGAAAATATATTAGACATAATATATTCAAGATACAATTTATTGTTAAAATTAATTCCATCTCTTTTAAGTATTTTATGTGGAAACTAAAAAATCTAAAAATTAAATAACTTGTCCATGTTCTTATCTAGCTTTATTAAGATAAAATAAAATTATTTATTAAGATATGTATAGGAAGTATCAGAGCATTATTGTTTAAGGGGAAACAAAAAAACTAAAATTAACCCAAATGTCCAACAATGGATACAGAAATAAATTATGATACATTTACATATTTTACGTAGAGTAGTAAAAATTAATGAACTCTATTTAATAGTATAAATTAATACAATTATACCTACACAGAACAACATGGACACAGCTAAGAAATATAAAATTGGGTACATGAAGGAACTGGCATAGAATTATACAAAACGATTTCCATTAAAAACTTTAAAAAGCATGGGGCAGGCACCACATGGTGGCTCAGTCAGTTAAGTGTCTGACTCTTGATTTGGGCTCAGGTCATGATCCTATGGTTTGTGGGTTCAAGCCCTGCATAGGGCTTCTTATGTAGAATAGCACAGAGTGTGCTTGGGATTCTCTCTTTCTCTCTCTCTGTGCCCCTCTCCCACCTCTCTCTCTCAAAAAATAAACATTAAAAAATAACTTTCAAAAGAAAAACAAAACTAAAAATATTGCTTAGAAGTAAACAAGTGTGTGATAAATTCATACACAAAAATTGAGAATAATAAATATAATTTAGGACAGTGGTCATTCTGTGTTCTGTGAATGAAAATGAATCCAAAATTTACTTTAGTAAGCCTAATAATATTGTCATTTTTAAGTAATTCACAATTTTTGTGTTTTATTATTAGTTTTCAAAGTTGCATGTATCTTTAAATTAGAAAATATTACATAAAGTATTATATCATTGAGCTCTAACACATGCAAAACTAAACCAAGTTATATAAAAATTCTCATATATTAAACAGAATAAGCTATCATTTAGTATGATAATATTATTGTTTTCATAAAAATATTTAAATATGTTCATGTACATATATGAAGATACACAAGAAAGGAAACTATTTCTAGGTAGGATTATAGGAGTTTTTATGGCCTTTTGGACATATTTTTGTCACTTTCTTTTACTTCTGTAATGGTACTGTCAGTTTCTTTGTGATTAAAAAATATGTACATTAACCCTTCTGAAAATTTGTGTTTAAGTGAGAAATTTATTTTTTGGGGAAGTCTTACAAAATGCCATAGAGAAGAGATGAATCTAGAAATTAAATTTTATCTTAAAAACTCCATGAGACTTTGACCTGAGAAAAAATGAGTTGAGGAAGAGTAATGAATCTTACAGAATACAAAATGGAAGGAGGGAACAGATGGAGGACGATGAGAGTGAAAAGTAGCATATATACTGTACCAGAGAGAAAGCCTCAATTGTGGAAGGTTATGGTTATATCCAGATATTGATAGGTTTGGTCTGCGGGCAGAGAAATTTAGACTATAAAGTAATGGAGAAGAAAAGTTGGTATCTAAATAGTGCTTTGAAAGTTATCACCATAGTCTTAGACATAATTATTCATAAAGTTTTTATTTGCAACTCCAATCATTACCAAACAATTCTGTTAAAATTTAAGCAGCTGAAAAGATCCAGAAAACAAGTCTTCATAGATGTTTCTAAACTCCATTGTTAACATGCCTAAAAGTGGTAATAAGTTATGAAGTAAAGTAATGTAAATAATATATTATGTATTCAAGAAGAGAATGACCTTGCATTAATCACAAAAATAGAACATCAATGCTTCCAAAGAATTTCAAAGATGAATATTGCTGTAGTAAACTGAATTACTAATTCCTACATAATTAATAGGCATTTGTTAATGTTTCATATGAAACAAATCTTGTTTACATCAGAATGAGTATGAGAAATTATTTCTAAATGCATAGCTTATAACTAAATTGTTTCTTCTAATATTAAGATTCTTTAAACAATTCACAGATTTTTAAAACACAGAAATATGTATTTGCCTGATATGAAGAAAGAGGCTTAAGTACTAACAGGCAGCATTGGAAGAGGGATCAAATAAGCATGCTTAAAAGCTGGGGGAAAAACAGTTTACTTGCAGGGAAAGTAGTTTATCAACTTAAAGGTGTGGACTAATACAGTTTTTTTTCTTTGGGGTGGGGAGTGGGATAAAGGGCAAAGCAACATTATTTATTGCTAAAGAGTTCTTACTATGTGCTAGAAAAATCTAGCTACATTATATATGTTGCATCATAACAATTCCTAATGTTATCACAAATTTAAGATAAGGAGATTGGATCAAAGAAGTTAAGTAACCCCCCACTAAGTTACACAACAAGCAAATGAGAGTGGTCTCTGTAATGTCCACTTTCTTTGCCCCTGGCCGAACTGAACGTCAAAAATACAAGTTTTGAAAAATTGGAAAGAAAAAGAATTCACATTTTACATGCAAAGAATTCTCCTCCTCCTTCTCTGCCTCCTCCTTCCTCTCCTCTCCTCTCCTCCCTCCCCTCCCCTCCCCACCTCTCCCCTCCCCTCCCTTCCCCTCCCCTTCTTGCCCTTTCCCTCTCCTCTCTCTCCTCTCCTCTCCTTTCCTCTCCACTCCTCTCCTTCCTTCTCCTTCCCCCTCTTCTCCTTCTCCTCCTTTATCTGTTTTTTAATTACCTGCATCCCTCGAAATAAAACTTCCAGGAAGTACTATATCAGTTAATCTTCACAGAAAAATGGCTGGTAATTATCTAAACTTTAGTCAATCAATCCAAATGCCTAATCTAAAGCTATCCTATTAAAATGTTAACTTTACTCAACTTTGTGTTATTTTAGGAGAAGTTACAGAGAAACTGGAATTCACTGTCAATGATGTTTCTTCAGAAACTGTTTCCTGGTAACTTTCAGATTACCAGTCTACATGCAACTATGTGAATGTTTCATGCATATATGTGAAACTGTGAAAGTTACATAAGTATATTGTTTTCCTACACACATATACATGTATATATTCTCTCATATATAGAGATATATATGTATATGAGTAAATATTGTGTAGCTCCGAGAAAATAAAGCAGGATGGACTTGATCCATCTAGAGGTTGGTTGGAGACGTTTCCCTGAAGAAATAGCACTGAAAGTGAGACTTAAAAAAATGAATGATGATTCTAAGGTGAAGAGGGCCAAAGAAAGACTTTCCGGAAGAGAAACTAGAATCTGCAGGACTGAGGAAGGAAGGATCTGGAAGTCTTTAAAAAACTAAAAGAAAGCCTATATGTCTGCAGAAAGAAGTACAGGATCTAGTTGGAGAGAAATGCACAAATTTCCATCATTGATTGGCTGCCTTTTTGTCTATTTGTGTCAATTTTTACACCAGCTTCTGCCTCTGCAGTCTCCCAGGTAAACTGAAATAGCTTAAAATTGGTCTCCAAGCTATTAGCTCCACCAGCCAGTCTTCCTCTTACTTGCTTCACTCCTAACAACAAAGGAAACAATAGCCATAGGTTCTTTCTAGCAAAGTGGCATTTAATGGTTTTCTGAATAACTTTAAAAAAGCAACTTATTATTATTTAGATGATTTCAAGAAGTACTTATTAGACACATAGAATATTCCACTCATTAGGAATGGTTCTTGCTTTCAAAGTGTTCTGTGTAAAACAGCTTTAAAAATGTATTTACTATTAAAAAAATCAGGCGCCTGGGTGGCTTAGTCAGTTAAGCGTCCAACTTTGGCTTAGGTCATGATTCCGCGGTTCGTGGGTTCGAGCCCCGCGTCGGGCTCTGTGCTGACTGCCAGCTCAGAGCCTGGAGCCTATTTCGGGGTCTGTATCTCCCTCTCTCTCTGACCCTCCCCTGCTCAGGCTGTCTCTTTCTCCTAGAAATAAGTAAAAAAAATTTTTTTAAAAATTAAAAAAATTAAAAAAGAAATTATTATTATAAAGCTTTTATAAATAATAATAGACTCAAAGATGTGAGGTGAGTTGCAGAAGAGTATCCGAGTGGCAAGAAGAATTGGAGTTAAGGCCAAGGAATTCTGAGTTTCCATCTAATATATGTGTTTGTGTGTTTGTGTGTGTTTTTCCAAGAAAACATTTTGTTGCTAATTTGCAAAATCTTCATAAATACATCAGCAAGCTTAACAGTATTTCAGAATAAAATAGCTTAAAACTCCTCATATAGATGGTATTAAATTTTTGAAAATAGTTGGATAATATACTCAGAGTGAGGTTTTATTTCAAGAACAGTAAGTCAGGCATAGAATTTTCATTTCAGGAATAACAAATCTGTTTCATATTTTATCTTGTATAGACAGTAAAGTCTAGGATCAAAAATTTAGTAGTTATTAAAGAAAGATATAAAAAATTATTTACCCAAGGGATCCTAATGTATCATATTGATGTACAAGGCTTCAAAAGTATCCACATGTTCACATTTTTCCTAATAGTTAATATATACGGGATAAAAACTAAGAGGTTGAAAGATAATGTTTATGGGTGATTAAATGCTGAATAAAAGATGTTTGATAATAGCAGAACCCATATGTCGCTGTACCATCCGGAACATAATTCTTGAGGTGATAACACAAAGAAAACTTTTACCAAGGAAAATATAACAACGATGCATATTTCTGCAATAAAACTGATGATTAAATGAATAAAAGTAATAGCTTTGTTCTAAAACATCATATTGAGCTTCAACAAACCTGGTACCTGAAAATAGTAATAACTGGAAATTCTTACAGAAAATGTTGTTAAACAAAAGTGATAAAGTAAGTAGCATACTTTATCACACAGTGGTGAATGGAAGAATGAACTTTACTTAAAAAGTCTTTACTTTTAAAAAATCTCAGAAAATTGTTCACAGTTTTAAATAAAGTCGAAAAAAGGTTTGTTAATTTCCCCCCAAAATAAAGCTCTTTCTTTGTATCATTCTTTTTGTATACACCATATTAAAACTACTTTGTTTTTAAATTATTTATTCACGTACACATGAAAATACACAAGTGATGAGAAAATACACTGGATTTTCAAAAGGGTCTACAACCTTGCCCATGCCATTGCTGCAGTGTACAGATGCTGGTTACCACTGCTGGTATCATTAGATAATCAAAAATGCAATGAGGCTTTAAGTAATATTGTAGAAAAACAAACTGCAGGATGAAAAACCCTGAAGACTTGTAACGCATAAGCTTGTTAACATGTGAAATGTATCACATTGGGTCAAATGAAGGTGCCATTCTGAATATATTTCTGTCTCTCACAGTGGTCCCAGGAAACTTCAGAAATTAGCTTAGGAAAGCCCATAATGTCAGCTCTAAATGTCTGCCTGACAAAATCCTAAACTCAATAATGTTGTGGTGAATCAATCATTCTGCAAACAATTATTGATTACCCACTATGTCTTTTTAAATCACTATATGCAATGCTATTGATTAAAAAAGATAGATTAGGAAGGAGAAAGAATTTAACAGATGAACTAAACAGTTTTTCCCCCTTTAAGAACCTAATTAGGTAGGAGTGGATGGCAGACTTGTTTCTGTAATGCTACTTGAATTTTTATAAAAACAGAAAAAATAGAAAAAAAATTAGAAATAAGGACATTCCTAAACTAATTATAATAAAGTGTTGTGAAAATATGCTATGGAATTTTTTAAAGTATGCTTAAAATAAAATTTAATAAAGTATTATTTATTTTCTACCAAGTGCTAGCTAGTGGTACGGTTTCTGCAAATTACATAATTTCTCTGTGCTTCAGTTTACACATGAGAAAAATGAAGATAATAATAGTTTCTACTCTACATAAGTTTTGAGAGGACTAAATAAGTTTCTGTGGGTAGTAATTTGTATAGGATATACTAAACAATCAGTAAATATCATCTTTTTTATATTACTCATAATCCTATAAAAATTTCTATGACAATTATTACTTTTATAATATGAAGAAAAATATTCACATTTTATGTTTTTGAGCAGTCTTAGATTTTATGAGCAAAAACATAAAACAAATATTGTTACTGTAAAATAAATGTTAAAATTATTGAACATATCTTAAAGAAATGGAAAAACAAACATAAAAGTTTAAGGAGTAGTAACTGTACACATTTTCACCAATTTTAAGGTTGAAATTTAAAATGTATTCTCCATTTGAACCAACAAAATACTAAAGATGTTAAGATGTTAAAGATGTCTGATTTTTATATGATTCAAATAATAAAAACAAAGTCATCTGTCTCACTTTCTCAGTATTGTTGATTTGGGATTTTAAAGGACCATTACTGGGACTAGACAATTTGGACAAGAGGGTTGAGAAGGAAGTGAAAACAGATGCTCAGTCGTTAGGAATGTTATCCCAATTGTAAAGAATCACTCTAGCTGTTAGTCCAGCATTTATGGTATTTAGTGGGTGTGGCAAGTTTAGAAATGTTTGGGTAGCAACTGTGTGAGAAAGTTGAGAGAAAGGAAATTAAAGCAGGCAGGTAAGGCCATAGTATTACAGGCACCAGGAAATAGTATAAGTCAGTGAGCATCACTGTCATTTTAAGTATCTGATTATTGGGGTTAGGGTGAGATAGAATATAAGGGAAAAGGATATTGTATTTTCCTTAGGGAGAGACTAGAAAAGAGTTATACAGAGTTTTGTGAATGTTCAGGAAAGCAGATGGGCATCAAATAATAGACCCAAATTCTAATAAGGATGTCAAATACTAACCTATAAAAATGAGGAAACATTTGATACTACAGATGGTCAAAACTGTCGGAAGAATTGTGGTAGGGAGTCTTGCTCCTAATGGCTAAACACAGGCATCTTGTGAAACTCACAATGATATAGGTCTTTTGGAAGCAAGGGTCCATAGTTGGTGAGAAGGAGGATCATGATATGCATTCTGAATTTATCAGGTTTTGTTCAGGAGGAGAATGGATCAGTATCGAACAGTGATACCCATTGGAAAACCTAATAGCCATGGGAACTGGAGGAGACAAAGTGAGAGAAAGATAGTCAGATGTTTAATGACTTCACTGACTCCATTCTGTGTTTTGGTCAAGATCTAGACCATAAGTAAAGAATAATGAATTGGCTGAGAAGTTACAGATAACTCGAAAACAGTAGTGTAATCACTGTCCATGAGAGGACACTGCATTTTTATATTTTGTTTGTTTACTTTTACATGTTGTCTTAAATTAAAAACTTCAATATTCATATATTCAAATATAGAGGAAATGGCCAGCACTCCAAGTTCACATTTCTCATGAATAACTCAAGTCTAGTTTTAAAGGATTATCTAAACTCATATGATGATGGGAATTGAAATTTAGAACATAAACATGGCTAATGACCAAATGTAACAGCATATTTTTCATATGAAAAGTCATGGCTATCATTAAAATGAACATGATTCTTTGATAGAATGTCTTTATGGATGGGGTAAACCCACTGAGAAAGAAGTAGCCTCTCATATGTCAGAAGCTAGCCACTGTAGGACCATTTCCTCTTTCATTCATTCAATTTTTAATCACTTTCTTTTTTACTCATCAAACATCCATTGATCTTTCCTTTGTACTATAGTACATAATAGTATATAACACATAATACATGGAGTATTATGTATTATAGTACACAGTACTTTGTACTTAATAAAAATTAAAAACACTAAAATAACTAAGGTACAGATTAGCCTCAAAGAGTTTGCTGTTCTGATGACTCTATCAGCTATAATGTATTTACATATAACAGCATCATTGTTAAATCTCAGAAGAGTCATTCCAAACACTGGTGTGAAATAGGGAGACAGGTTCAATTTATACACTATTAGTACCAACAGTGAAGCACTAATATTAATTGTTTATTGTCGGGGTATTCAAAACAGAATATTCATTCAATCCTCCCTATGCAATGTAGGTTCTGTTATCTCACCCACTTTAGAAATGAGAAACAGAGGTTTAAATATATCATAGGGTCATCTCAAAGGCCAAACCACCAGTAAACTACAGTGAAGAGACTTAAATTAAAGTAGATAATAACTGGGATGTCTGGGTTGCTCAACCAGTTTAGTGTCCAACTCTTGATTTTAGCTCAGGTCATGATCTCATGGTTTGTGAGATTAAGTCCTCGTAGGGCTCTGCACTGACAGCACAGAGACTGCTTGGGGTTCTCTCTCTCTTTTTCTCTCTCTCTCTCTCTCTGTATCTCTCTGTCTCTCTCTCTCTGCCCCTCCCCTTCTCATGTGTGTATACACATTCTGTCTCTCTCTCTCTCAAAATAAATATTTATAAATAAATAAATAAACTTAAATAATCCCCCAATGCTTAGTCTCATCTACCTTGAATTAAAAAATAAATAAATAAATAAATAAATACAATTTAACAAAGTTAGGAAAAGTTAGCATGTAGAGATTTTTGAAGTTGAACACTGTTAAATAATGATCTTGGAAAAAGTTTCTCATATACTTAGTATACTTCAAATAATATTTGAGTGAAAAATATTGAGAGAATATTTTAACACAAGATATAGACTGAAATGCCCTAAAAAGGCTCATTGTGAGAGTGACTATGGAGATCAAAAAATAGGTGTACCTGGGAGTTGGAGCTTAGATATTTCACTGTTTGAAGTATGGTGGGCTTATCCTTTGGTTGAATTCTTAAATCTTTATATCAAATGCATGGAAAATTCATTAGAAAGGTAAAGCACTTAGTGACAGACCTCTCAACTGTTTTCTAAACTAAGTAAAAGAACAAATAGCATTTCTCAAAGACTCATTTGGGAATTTCTAGTATCTAATGATATACACTGGTATCATGAATACTTCTGTACATATTTAAAAGAAGTAGAGATTAAACCCCAAATAAGTTTAATTAATATATCTATGTTTTATTAAAATGTTTGTATGAAAGTTTCTATCAAATTAAGAAGTACAACTATTAATATTCTGAAAAAATGCATATTTTAGATTTACTACCCAAAAGTTAGAGGTCTTAGATTTAAGAATGTTTGATACCTGATTACATGTAAGCTGCTAATTATAAGCCAGTGGATCACATTTATGATAAATTTAATTGCGAGTGGCATTATTATAAGAAGTTAAAAAAATTCAGAGCATATCCTTTTCCACTGAGGGTTAAAGGAAATCATTTAACTCATGTGTCTCATGCCTCTTTTTGGTATAAATCTTAGCATGAACAAGTGAATGAACTGAGCCACCCTGTTTGTTTAGAATCATCATTTAGCATTCGTTCACACTTCTCCACCCTCAAAGAAGTTTGATCCAAAATTCCAGATGTTTACATAAAGATAAAGCTTTGCATAAATACAAAGCTTTACATATATATACATATACACTCATTTAAATTTCAAAACAGTTTCTTGAAACCCTATAACAGCATTCCATGTCAATGTGTTAGATATTGGAAAGTATATGGATACGCTTTTGACAGAAACTGCCTTTTCTCATAACTGACTGAGGAGGGGCAATTATTTGAACAATAAACTATACTAGTTCTTAGGCCTACATGAAGTAGATGGGTGTCATCCACTCAGTTATAAAGGCCTTCATAGAACAAAAGGCTAATCCTTCTCAAGCAAAAGATAATTCTCCTGTGTGATGGTCTTAAAACTAAAACATCATCTCTTCCTAGTTGTATAGCAACCTTCTGACCTTTGTACTTGAACTATAATATCACCACCTCAGATTTTGCATTTACCAGCCTCTATAAATGCGTGAGCCAATTCCCTACAATAGAGATTATATATTATGTAAAACATATATATAAAGACATGATATATAAAGATATTGCACATTATGTACAATAAATATATAAATATATTATGTATCACACATACACACACACACACACACACACACATCTTAATGGTTCCATTTCTCTGGAGAACCTTAACTAATACGTGATTAATTTTAAAAGGAGACAAACAGCAGTGTGGAGGCAGAGACTGAAGTAAGACAAGCATTCAGAAGCAAAAGGAACAGTAGGACGCCAGAGCACTAAGCCATATGATTGATGATCTAAACATGAACTCAATCTAAGGTGACTGCAGTGGAAAGAAAGAATAAATTACCCCCCCCCCCGAAAATCATGACCATGATTATCAAAGCATTTTTCCTTTTATATAAGAAGAAAGCCCCTTAAATCTGTTCATGACAATGAAAAAAATAAAAAAATAAAAGACAATGTTCTCATTCTTGGATTAAAAGTGGTTGTTTTTTTCAATCTCAGTGGTGTTTTAGTCTTCTAGGAATTTCTGAATTCAGAAGAAAAAGAATGAAGTTCCTGGGATTCCTTAATTATGATTTCTATAGCTGCCAAGCAAGAGTGTTCAGGAAGCTGGTTTTAATCAAAGTTGGACAGGAATCTTTCTCTAAAGTATGGCTGGATAGACACTTCCAGATTTAAATATGGTTATTGTTTATTTCTCCATCTTTCACTATTGTAAAGCTATTTTGGCAGGCTGGAGTTGATGAGGAAACCCATTTGCCAGGTGTAACCATAGTGGAAGAAGTCTTACTTAGGAATGGAAGACTTAGTTCAGTAGCCAGTGACTTTGGGTATGAGTAATATTTCTCACAAGGAAAACAAAAACTTATTACATATACATATTCTATATCCCTTTGAGATATTAGCCCTTTAACCCTGGGCTTCCTTCTTTATTCTGTGAACAATAATGATGAATAAGTAGCATGGGCTGATTTCTTATCACACTTTGCACATATTGTCACCTAGGATGAATTTGACACTGAAGTTCTGATCATTTACAAGGATGTCACTTCTGTTTTCTTGAACAGAGAAAGAATAGCTCTTCTTTCACCTGCTTTTATTGCACTGCTTACATCTCTTTCTGTGCTCTACTGTGGAACTAATGGACAGCACTCTTCTGCCTTCAAAAGCCTAATTGAAGGTCTATAGATAACTGGGGGAGAGGGAAGAAGACATAGAAAATGGAACTGTAAGGAAAAAGGCATTTTCTACTTCCCAGTGACTTGGAGTTTTATTAATTGTACCATAGAAAGTACATCTAGATTTTCTAAAAACATCTTTTGAGAGATAAATGGTATTTTCAAAATCAGGCTAATAAGGACAGTAAAAATCTTGGCCTAGAAATAACCCAGGGAAAATGACAGCAATAACTATAAACATAATGGAATTTCATTTTCCTTAGAAGAAGAATGAATATTAAAAATGTTATGGCTGAATATTTTTATAATGAATCCTTTCCAGAACAGTGGGTATACAGAACTGAAAAGAGGTGAAAAGATGCTAAAGAGTCGTTTAGTTCATACCTCTCTATATCTAGTGAGGATTGACTGCATTACAACCATTTAGGCCAATTGCTAATATATACACTTGTTAAACTGAGAGGAAGAGAAGAGAAAAATGATGAATAAAAACCTATAGTCTGTTGGACTCACCGATGTCTTTTAATTGGCTTTACCTGACCAAGAAGGTTTGACTTGGGATGTGTTCAAACCTTTTGAGGTAACACAACCCTGGAGGACATAGGGGGATTAGTGGACAATGAACTAGGGAATCCCAAAAAGACTTTTTTAAATTTTTATTTATTTTGAGAGAGAGGGAGAGAACATGGGGGAGAGGCATGGAAAGAGAGAGAGCTAGAGAGAGAGAAAGAATCCCAAGCAGACTTCACACTGTCAGCCCCGAGCCAACACAGGGCTCAATCTCTCAAACCTTGAAATCTGACCTGAGTCAAGATCAAGAGTTGGAAGCTTAGCCAACTGAGCCACCCAAGTGCCCCCCAGAAGGACTTAAACAGAGATTATCATTCTAGCCAGAGTTTTCCTTAGCTCCTACCTCTAGTCACCCCTTCTTCATATGAATACAAATGGTCCCTCTGTAAAATGTTCCTTTTTTTAAAAGTCACACAGAAACAAAATATTTATGATTTTTTTTGCTAGATTTGACTGCGTGAGCTATGAGCTTTTCTCTCTCTCTCTCTTTTTAATGTTTATTTATTTTGAGAAAGACCGAGAAAAAGAGAGAAAGCAGCAAGGGGCAGAGAGGGAGAATCCCAAACAGACTCTGTGACAGAGTACAGAGCCTGATGCAGGGCTTAATCCCACAAACTGTGGGATCATGACCCGAGCTGAAATCAAGAGAGTTGGAACTCACTGAGCCATCCAGGTCTGCAATTGACTTTGAGCTTTTCAAAGACACAGAATCACACCTTTCTTCAATATTTTATGGGAACTGACATTTACCAAGTACAGAATAGAAGTTTGTTGGAGATAAATAAATTATGATATGCATTTTATCCAGAATCCAGAAGTACTGGGTATAAAGGGGAAAAGCAGGTGACATGTTATTTGTTGTTCATCTATTTCCTAAGGGTGCTTATGTATTTTTAATGGGATTTTATGACATCTTGAGGTAGTAAGATTCTATACTCTTTTCAATATTATATTTCCTTGAGGTGCTTGGGTAGGTTAAGTGTCTGACTCAGCTCAGGTCATGATCTCACAGTTTATGAGTTCCAGCCCTGCATTGGTCTTTGTCCTGACAGCTGAGAGCCTGGAGCCTGCTTCAGATTCTGAGTGTGTGTCTCTCTCTCTGTCCCTCCCCAGATCACATTCTGACTCTGTCTCTCTCAAAAATAAATAAACGTTTAAGAAAATTTAAATACTATATTTCCTTGTTCAGATATCTCATCAAAATATTTGAACTTTGTTTAGCCCACACCACTCTTTCTGCAACTTAAGCATATTCTTTCTGTTTAATTCTTCTAGAGCATAAAATATTTAGCAGCAAGTATGAACAAAAAAGGATGAAGAGGAAGAGTGAGAGGGGAAGGTGTAAAAAAGAAAGTAGAGGAGGTAGAGTTGAGATGGTGGGATGGTTAATTTTCTATGTCAACTTGACTGAGCTAAAGGATGTCCTGATAGCTGGTTAAACTTTATTTCTGGGTGTGTCTGGGGGGGTGGGGGGGATTGTTTCCAGAAGACATTAACATTGGATTGGTGGACTGATAAAAAAGAGGGCCTTCGGCAAAGTATATTATTCAATCTATTTAGAGCCTGAAAAGAACAAAAAGGTAAAGAAAGGGTAAATTAGCTCTCTTTGATCTGCAACATTCATCTTCTGCCCTTGGATATCAGTGGTCCTGGGCCTGGAGCCTTCAACCTCAGACTTGAACATAAACCATCAGCTCCCTCTGGCTCTCGGACCTGCTTACATGGACTGGAGTAAATTACATCACCAATTTTCCTTATTCTTCAGTTTACAGACAGCAGATTTTGAGACTTCTCAGCCTCCACAATCATGTGAGCCAATTCCTATTATAAATCTCCTCCTTCCTGTCTGTCTGTCTGTCTCTCTCTCAGGATTCTTTTTCTCTGGAGAACCCCGACTAAGGTAGAGTGAAACAGGAGAAGAAGAGGAGAAAAAAACAAAAGAAGAAAAATAATAAGAAGAAGACTGCTCACTTTATTTGTAGAAAAGATATTTCCTTGATATGTTGTCCAGGGACTGGCCCTAGAATTTGGGTGCAAATAAGGAGAATCACTTCACATTGATATAGTTTGGATATTGCAGGTACAAAGTCTCACCTTGCAGTTCTTCTATTTTCTACCTAACATTTGTTTTTTCTTTTGCAATTGGATGTTGAAGTGAAACAGATTGGTTTGTAGCCATTGACTTTTCTCTCAGTCCATATCACTTAAGTGTTGATACAGATAATTCAATATAAGAAAGCCACTGCGGTTGGGGGAAAGAATTTGAATTTTGTAGACAGAGAAAACTACAATCAAATTCTAATTGTGCCATTTACTATTTGTATAATTTCTGTCGAGTAACTTAATATCTATGATCCTCATCTTCTTTATTGATACAATGGAAAATTTAGCCCATAGGACTGTTTGATAATTATTTGTGCTCGAAACCTAGTAAGTATTCATTAATGTGTTTCCCTAAGATAAATGTCAAATGCGAGTTATAAAAAATGTCTGAAGAAAAGGAAGATGAGCCCAAATAGACATAAATATGCAAAAATATATTGGAAGTATAATTTATATAAATATATATTTTTATTTAGGAAAATGAAATTGACATAAAACTGTAGAAATTAATAAAGGAATCATCTTATAAAATGTTCTAGTTAGATGCCCTAAACTATAAAGCAAAGACACAGTTTAAATCAAGTATAGTGAATGTATATCCAGAAAAAGAAACAAACAGTAACAGAAAAAGTTTCAGTTACTACAAATGAGACGTAGAAGCATTTCTCAGATTCCCTTATAATTTACCCTTTCAATTAAAGCTTTCTGAATGCTGCATGGATATTGTTATGGATGCTTGGGAATCATCAAAGAACAAAGAAGACACAGGTTCTGACTTCATGGAATTTCAGTTCAATTAATTATATTAATATAATATATGACCCGTATGACTTTTGAAATCATGTGTAATCTTCAAGAAAGCAGGTTGGGTAGTAATTCACTTCTGATAAACTGAGATAAATATTTCAGAATTTAATGACCAAAAAAATTTTCTTTGTGTACACTTGGCAGGAAACACCTTCAGCAATCAGCTAAAGTGAGTCAAAAACTATCTGTGAATTAGCTATGTGCCAGCTATAATTTGGAGTAGGTGAAACAAAGGCAAATTTACTATTATTTCTACCCTTGAGATGCTAGTCCTGTCAAAAGGTCATGTATACAAAGAAGAATTATAGTACTATTTCAGCTGTTCCTAAGAAGTCTCTATCTCCAGTCTTACTCTCTCTCACCTTCCAAGTCAACATTGACAACTGTCAGTGTGATCTCTCCCTAAGATGCATTCCTTACATACTTCATATGCCATAATAGGGGTCCCCACAATGAACATAAATAAAGCACTGAGGATCCAGTATTCCCATAGTTTTAAATGATCTCTTTAGTTTATATTTTAGTATATGATCCTTTTATTGTATTTCTATTCCACTGTATTTCTGTTCTACTATAATAAGTTTCTACAAACATAGTGGATTAAAACAATACTAGTCACACTAAGCTAAAGTGCTGGCAAGGCTAGCTCCTTCTGGAGACTCTGAATGAAGAATCCATTTCAGTGTCTTCTTCAACATGTCAGTTCACCTGTATTCTTTGGAGCTGGTCCCTTCTTCATATCACTTCAATGCCATGCCTGTCTTACCACATCTCCTAATAGGGACTCTGACTCTCTTGCCTCCCTCTTATAAGGACCTCTGTGATTCCACTGGGTTAGGGTAATCCAAAATCCTCACTTCAAGATCCTTAACTTAATCAAATTTGAAAAGTCCTTTTTATTATGTAAGGTAACATATTTAGAAGTTCTAGGTTTAGTCCTTTGCATTTTGGGGGTGCACGTTGTTTAGTTCAACACAACTCTTGTGAAACAGTATTAATATGAAATCTCTTACACGTTTTTTTAATATATAAAATTCCCTAACTGTAATATATAACAGAAATAAAAGGAAACTGATTTAAAATAAAGTAACATGTATTTGACTATGTAGATGCTTGGGTACAACTGCACTAAAAATATAATTATGCAGTCAGATATCGTCATTGAAATGCATAAGTGCCATGAATATAACAAATAATGTATAATGATACAATGTCATATTGTCACATTATACAGATGTGCTCTACTGGCAATTCAAAACAAAATTTCCCAAAGTGAAGAACAACACTTGATAGAGTTCCAAACAAACCTGGTAGATTTACATGGTGTCTTATTCCTAGAAAATTGCATATACATTAAAGTGTGCAAAGGTGTTTTGTGTTTACACGTAAAAGAGTTTTGGGTCAGGCTCAGATAATTAAATTTGTTTTTCACCTCCATGTATATCCATACACCATGAACACTCAAACTGTTGCTACTAACATAAAATGGTACAACCAGTTTTGAAAACATCTTGGCAATTTCTTAAGAAAATTAAACATATTCATAGCAAATGATTGCGGCATTCTATGCCTTATTCACCCACGTAATTTAACATAATTAAGTACATGAATATTTATAGTAGCTTAACTTATAATAGTTAAAAACTAGAAATGACAATCATATATTAACAATTGAACAGAGACAAATTTATAGTATATTCATGTAACAGAATACTATTCCACAAAACAAAAAAATGCACTATTGATATATCTATGAAAATGAATGAATCTCAAAAACATAATGCTGAGTAAGAGAAGACAGACAGGATTGGAGGAGGACAGAATGCATTGATCTACGATTCAATTTATGTGTAGTTCTAGTAAACTATAATCTAATCAATAATGATGTAAAAGAGATGAGCTCTGTGGGAGAAGAAACTAGAATTGGAAGGAGGTTTTATTTACAAAATGCATGAGGAAAATTGTGGAAATGACAAGTAATGACTTAATTTACTATCAGACAGAAAAAATGTAGGAAGCATTCAGATGGGCTTGTTTATGGGATTACATATTTCTCAGAAATGATATCACAGGGCACCTGGGTGGCTCAGTCAGTTAAGCATCTGACTTTGGGGTCAGGTCATGATCTCACAGCTCATGAGTTCAAGCCCCGTGTTGGGCTCTGTGCTGACAGCTCGGAGCCTGGAGCCTGCTTCGGATTCTGTGTCTTCTTCTTTCTCTGCCCCTCCCCTGTCATTCTCTCTCTCTCTCTCTTCCAAAAATAAACATTAAAAAAAAACTTTATCTGTGTAGAATATGGTGAGCCAAGACCTTCATATTTGTTTTCATCTTAACTTGAATGTGTAAGGAAATAAGAATGTGACTGTAATTTTTATTATTTTGATTTTTTTGTGGCTGTAATTTTAGAATGTGGATAATAATCTGGAGAATTTTGAGATCATCTCATTCCTCCTCTAATGGAGAAAGAAACCAATCTTCTGAATGAGAACATGGGACAGATCTCCCTATATCACATATTAATATAACTACCTATTGACCCCAGAGACAAAATGAACTATAGGTGAACAGATTTATTCTCAGCCTCAGCCAGACAGACTTCCCAGTTGATCTTGTGGTGGGGTTTGGCTCCTTGAGACTGCACCTTCTCATTTCAGCTTTTATTTTTATAATTATTTTTATTAAATGTTCTTAATAACACCATGAGAACAGTGCTAAGAAAACTGAAGAACAAGAGAGAGATTAAGGACATAATTTTGTTATATCCCTCAATCAATTAAGCACATATACTGTTATTATAATTACCCAACTCTGAAGACTTAACCAGTGAAATGTTCTTTTTTAAAGCAGTTATTTTTTTGTATGCAGAAAAATATCATTCTGTTTGGTTGCCCTACAGTCATTCATGTATACTACTCAAGTTATTTCTAATATTATATGTGGGATGTCTGCACAAAGATTAAGACCATCATTTGTAAATATTTTTGCTAGTATTGGAAAATGAAAAATATGCACACGACATAAATCCAAGTAAGCTTCTAAGACAAATACATAAAAAAGATATTCTAGAGCATATTTGCTGACATTGACTTGCCGGAGGCTGGCTCCAGCTGGTCCAGGTGTCCCTGAAGGATGGACAGTGTTGACAAGAGATTGAGAGAGCCCCGAGATTCTTTCTTATCACCAGGCAGGCATCTCTGTCCTGTCGGTTTTGGTGTCTTTTTTTATAGGTCAAATGTTAACATGGCATCAGGAAATGGAATTTTTACAATGGATAGTTCTCTGTGATAAGATGTTTTTGGAAAATGTACAGAAACAGGTTTTACAGAACCTGTTCTTCTTGCAGAACTACCCCAATTATAGTGAGGTTGAGTAACTAAGAAAATAACAGGGTGTTCACATTTTAATAACACTAAGATTAAGTCATAGGTTTGTAGATACTCTTATCCATCCTCCTCACAGTTGCCAGGGTAAGGGAAGGTGTTTGTGGAATGTAGGCCTTAGGGAAGGGGCTGTTATACATCTCCAGTTAGCAAAGGTATATGTAGTAACTTATGTTCTGCTCTTATCTGTTCCTTCTCTCTAAGTTAGGCTCTTTGTCTCCAGGCAAGACTTGATTTTCCAGTTATATTCTTTATGGCACCAGAGAGCCAACCGTACTTTTAAAGAGTTTAGCTCATTTCCAAAACATAGAATAGCCTCTTCAAGTGCATTTACCTTTGTGTCTAGTATTATGATTTCTTGAATAGCTAGGGCATGAGAGACATTTTTGGTTAGCTGATTTACATGTTGAGCTATATATGAACCTCTTGGACTAACACAACGGTAGAAACAGGATTGTACATGTAAAGGTCAATCTTTTATGAGTAAGGGTCATTAGCCTGTTCATAGCTCAAGGGAAAGTATGGAGGAAAACAGGACCTGCTGGAGACACGATGTCTATTCCCATAATCAAAAGAAGAAGTTCCCGGGGCGCCTGGGTGGCTTAGTCAGTTAAGCGTCCGACTTTCGCTTAGGTCATGATCTCGCGGTTCGTGGGTTCGAGCCCCGCGTCGGGCTCTGTGCTGACTGCCAGCTCAGAGCCTGGAGCCTGTTTCAGTCTGTGACTCCCTCTGTCTCTGACCCTCCCCTGCTCTCGCTGTCTCTCTCTCTCTCTCTCTTAGAAATAAATAAAACATTAAAAAAAATTAAAAAAAAAAACAAAAACAAAAGAAGAAGTTCCCACAATAAGTTCCTTCACAAGGTGCAATCATCATACCAGGGCCAGAATAAGGGGACAAGTCACTTCCTATACCAATCTACAAGGTACCTTAGGGGTCAGTGCTCAAGCAGAAGTAATTGAGTGGGGGGTGGATATCGGTCATCATCTGATTGGCAAGAGACCGTGAAAACTTGCTTTAACCTCACCAGGAGTTTTCTCAATTAGTGGGCTCAGAATGGCTCCCAACATTGACTGGAATTTTATCTGAAACTGTTAAATTCTTCTGATATCATTTTTAAGAAATGTGTAATCCCATAAACAAGCCCATCTGAATGCTTCCTACTTTTTTTCTGTGATGTGCTGGGAGAAATAATAAATATTAATTTTTATTTCAACAAATGGTATATTTGAAGTAAATCACTCAAGCCGAGAAATCAGGAAATTCCCACACATTCAGGTTCATTTAAAAAAAAAAAAAGTTAATGTAATGACAGGCTTAACCAAATAGGCTTTGAGTTGGAGACAAAGGTAACACATCCATAGAATTATAAAGCCATTTCATTAAAAAGTATCAGACTAAATTAAACCAAAACTTTGTTTCTGCTTTGAGTCAAATAACTATTTGCAGTCAAGATACAGCTCCCCTGTACCTGCACAGAACTGGGGAGGTGGCTTTGCACTTGACCAATGATCAGTCCCTAGTACTATCCATTATTTTTCATGAACTGAAAATGAGATTATTATGTCATACTTCTGTTTGAGTTCCATTAGGTTAAACATTATAAAGTTAATGTTTTTAAAGAAGAGGAATATTTTTAAAAAATTAAAAATGGAAAAACATGAAAAGGAGAGATGCTTTCTTCTGCCATCTTTCTGCTATTTCCAGTGGTAAAAGATAACAACGCTCAAAGCTCAGAGCATACTTTTTATATTATAAAGTCTTTCCATGCCTAGTATATAGTATTGTCTTTATAATAACCTCTGTGATATAGATAAAACAGATTTTCTTGTGGAAACAAGAAAAAAGATCTGCAAATACTGAATGATTTAGTAATTTGGAAATGTTTCTTATTTTAGTACTTCAAAGACAAATACTTAAGTCTTGGGTCAAGGACATACCTCAGATTCAACTCACATCCATCCTTTCTTATGTGCATGCAAATGGGATTTTCAACTCAATTAAGATTGGCCTGGTTCAGAATGATTTGGGTATCCTAAAATAATTTCAAGACTATAGGAGCCTTATCACCCCACATGTCAGAAGACTGAACCTGGATGGAAGGACATAAGATAAAATTTATTTAAAAAAAAAAAACATGCCAAATGTAAGTATCAAATTCAAGTTTCTTTAAGAAAAATTTTTATTTGGGGCATCTGGGTGGTTCAGTCAGTTAAGCATCATACTTCAGCTCAGGTCATGATCTCATGGTTTGTGGGTTTGAGTCCTCCTCAGCCTCTGCTGTGCTGCCAGCTCAAAGCCTGGAACATGCTTCAAATTCTGTGTCTTCCTCTCTCTCTCTCCTCTTCCACTTGCATTCTCTCTCTCTCTCTCTCTCTCTCTCTCAAAAATAAACATTAAAAAATTGGTTTTGTTCTATCTTCAATCATTTATTCATCACTGAAATATTAATGAATGATCTGTACTAGGTTCTGTTCTAATAAGTAGCATGAATATGAATGAACTTAAGATCTGGTCCCAGAATTGAGGGATTCAGTTTATTTGAAGAGACAGGTAATGAGTGTTATGTGGGCCATAATAGTGACATGGACCAGAAATAATGAACCCTGCCTCAGATTTCTTAAGAGTGTGAACATTTGAGTTGAATATTCAAGGTTAAAATTACTTTTTTATAGACAGGACAATAAAAGGAAAAGAAACAGTATTATGTTAAAGAACAAAGATTTGTCAGATGGAAGCATATTCTGATATTTTAAAAATGGCATATATTAAATGAGACTAGTCTAGGAATCCATCAGACTGGAAGGAAGAGAGGAGACAGAAGAGTTAAGCTGAAAAAAAAAGTCTGTTGAATAATATATTTTATATTATATTAAAGTGCCTGAGATTTTTTCCCCTAGTGGTAGTAGGAAATCCCTGGAAATTAAGGAGTATATAATTATCAGTTCTGAATTTTGAAAAATCACTCTGTCAAAATACATCCAAGGTCTATTTCCTAAAGCCTCTCACATTGTTAAGATTCTTTCTCTGTAAGTTTCAAGCTTAAAAGTATATTAGAAAGCACTTTAAATGAGTCACTTTTACTCTATTATTTTCAAGACAAATTTAACATTCTGTAGTTATCTTATGTTAATGGTTCCATTAACTGATGGAATCAGTTCCAGCACTGATGAAATGTACAAAGTAAAAACACCATGTCGGTCTTTACTTTTTTGTTTTTGTCTTTTTTACTTTTGCTTTCTAAATTCAATTTGTGTATTCGTTATAATTAAGTCTTTAATAATCAATAGAGCTATTTAATGAGCAGCATTTAAATTTAATTGTTCCTGAATAAACACTTAAATATAAATGCCCAGGGTGCCACATCCATCTAATCTGCCCTTTGTTTTCTAGTAAGTGGGTCTCTGGAAACCAGAAGAGATCAATAAAAAGGAAATTATTTCACAAAAAAAAAAAAATGTTTCATCACCTTTTCTCTGAAATTCAAGTGTCTAGGGATCATTTATTGAAAGCACTTTGTTTTGTGCCTAGTTCTCCTTGTCCTTTGTGAACTCAACATTCTGTGAATGACAGAGCTGATCCTACACCTTACCTGTTCTCTCAGTTCGCCTAAGATAGTTGACTTTGTCTCTCCTCATTTCCAGCAACTTGTAGAGTAATTTTATCACATTATCAGATTGCCCCAGTTCATTTGGGTGGCAGCCGTGAATATTTCAGAAGTGACAAAACCCACACTGTGGTACTAGTTTGGGTAAGCAAGACTGTGGTCTGGAAACACTGATCACTTAACAGTAGAGAGTTATTTTCTACTGTAGATGTCAGATGCCAGGTGCAAAATGGCCATTAAGTGACAGAGCTAGGAGTGCTTGGTTAGGTAAAAAAAAAAATGGTTTTGCAACTGGGATCAAACTTTTCACAAAATTATACATCATGGTTCATAATATAAAAGGCTTATATTATAAAAGGCTGTTAGTTAAAAACATTAAATTATAACTTTAATTTTAGTAAAGTAGAAAGAGAAAAGTGGACCATATAGTCTGGAAGAAATGAAATGGGTAAACTCCAGATCTCAGCTATACTCATTAAGCAACATGGTTCTCAATTTTTAGGGTATAAATAATAATCTGAGGTACTTATCAAAACTGTAAATTCTTGATTCTCACCGTGAGAGATTCTGATTCAATAGACAATGAGTTATGGTCCATGAATTTGAATTTTTAATAAAAATCTAAGTTTATTTTTACATCATGCTCCAAGAAACTCTGCCAGACCAGATGGGATAAGAAGTAGATGAAAATACTCAATCTTGTGGCCAGAAATCAGCAGCTTCAATCTGAACTGGATGAAGCCAGGAAACAGGTATTTCTTGGAGGCTGCCTTCCAAATTATTTCTATAGAGAAATCAGCTTTTTTAGTGCAAGTTTTTCTATCAATTATTTACTTAGTATATGTCATTTGCCAAACCTTGAGTAGTCATAATCAATAAAAAAACAAAACAAAACCTGGCACAGTCCCTGGTTTCAAGAATCTTATGAAGTTTCAGTGGGACTTAACTGAATTTTACATAAATTCTCAGAAAACAAGGAGTTACTCAACTCCATTCTCTCCCATATAAAAGGCAGTGTGACTTTATAAAAAGCAGGGGGAGGGGTCATCTAGACTTAGCTGGATTAAGACTTTTGGAAGTCAAGGCTTTATAAGTGATAGAAGCTACTTTCTTCAATTCAACTACATTTTTCCAGTGCTAATCAAAGCTCATTTTATAGCATCTTCATATGTATGATCATTTAATTCTTACTTAGAAAGCTTGAGATCAGATAAAGACATTGCATTAACATGGTGCTTCAGATACTTTCTTAATTGCTTTTTAAAAGCAATTTCATTCATTGACTCCAAAGAGTTCTTGAATGCTGACTATGTGTCATAGTAAAGCATTAAACTAAGCACTCAAAACATTTGCTTCAGTGTTACATTCTAAAGGAGAAAAACACAAAACTGACAAAAATAAATCAGTAAAATATGGAAAGGCAGCAGTTTGTGGTCTATATCCAATGTGTTTTGCTTGAATAACCAGAGGAAGAAGTCTTCAAGAAATGCTGTATGACACTAAAAGCATGTTTTCTTGTAAATATTTTGTATCACCATTGTTCATTTAAAGGGTTTTTTTTTTTTCATTTGGACTTTAGAAATTGAGGTTTCCGACGATTCAGACAACAACAGTACTGAAATTCCATTTTGCTCTGTTGTAGGGAAGAATGATAGAGATAGAAAGATTTACTTATATTAATTGGTCTCTATGTGTGTAGAGAACAAGATGGAGTCACTCATTTTAAGCAGTGACTCATGTCAAAGAGTGATGTAAGCAGCTAAGGGCACTGCAGCTAAGACCACATGTCACCAAAACCCACCATAGACTGACAGTACTAAGGGCTGATAACCCATAAGGCCACTTGAGCCTGGAAGAACCAAGAGCTTATAATCACTATAACCAGAAGAGACCTGCAAAAGCCCAACACTGATTAAACCACTTTAAGAAGGGAGGACTTTTGCAGCCAACTGTCAGACTCTCCAGGCTCTGGCCCTTTCACCTCCAACCACATTAAAAAGGCAACTGTCACCCAAGGCTCTGCCCAGACCATCTCCAAACAAAACTGACATCTTCCAGTGCTTGAATATAATCAGCAGTAAGTCCTGAGAGCTGACCCAGAACAGAAAATGGCTTCATCTCAACTGTGTGCTCACAGTGACTTTGTGTCTGGTTTGTCAACTTCTTATCCTTTATTGTATCTTGTTTGCTGTGTGACTTGATACTGTGCTTTGGTTTGTGTGATGTGTATGAAGCCAGAGTAAATGTGTAGCAAAATGTCACTGGGTTAGGAATCCTGAACCTGCTTTACAATTATGTTAACCTTGCTTTATGATTGAATAAAACTGACACTGGGGAAAGATGCAACTCATGTCCGTGCCTTCTTAGTGTGCTCAGGGCAATGTGAAAATCATCCTGGGAGTTCCTTTAAAATACTGATGTCTGGAACCTACCGGTAAGGATTCTGAAGATCAGGTGTGGGTACAGAAAATCATATATCTCTAACTGTAGGTGATTCTATGTGCAGCAGGTTTCAGAGTCACTGGCATAAGTAAATAAAGAAAGAAAATAGATTTGTAAGAAAATGTTTAACCATCTGAGGAAACGTATTTCCCATCTCCAGTATACAAGATGCATTGTAATATAAAATACTCTATAATTCATTTATTTAAACATTCAGATGGCACTGCCTAAGTGAATCTGTAGATTCAATACAAACAAAAAGCTACCTTCTAGCATTCTCCAACTAGGAATGGAGACTTTACAAACTGGGTTACTATAATCTTCTATAGTCTTCCTAATTTTTCAATGAATATTAAATCTATGGTTCTACTCTGATAAATTTATAGAATAAGCTGTCAAAGCAATACAGTACTTGATTTTACTTTTCTAAGCAAGAATAAAATATGCCTTTCAGTTTGCCATTGCATCTGGAACACTGGAACTGATTTTACTAGGTTAAGGTAATATCTGACATGAATTAATGTGATTAGACACATAGGGGCATGCTGATCATGAAAAAAGTGATGTCAGGTAGACTTGTATGGTCTCCGTCAGAGCTTTCATTCTAAACAAATAAACAAAACCAAAAAGCCATCAAGTTCTATACAAGTGGCTTTGGCTATTATTTATCAATTTCCATCCTCTCTTTCTCATACTTCACCCTCAATTTTCACAGTGGAGTATTGTACATTGGAGTTCGGAAGGGACTATTTTATACATTAAAGGTGAGTTACATTTTATCCCATTTTCAGCCCATTTCCAGGAGTCTGATAATTTTTGTCATGCATTTGGAACTCTCAGTAGCCAGAGAAATATTTTATTTGTGGCTCATGCATTGACATCATGATTTCAACTGCAAAGTTTATACTAAAGGGGATATAGTCTATTCTCACTCTGAAAAGGAAAAGATCCACCTTAGAATTCTTTCATCTTTCTGTGAGATTCAGCTTCCCTTATTCAGAATCTCCCTCAAACTATTCAAATCAATCAGTATTTACTCAATTTCCCTGTAGTTTTTTGGTCCTGATCAAATATTTTTCTTCTTTTTTCACAATACTTCTGACTCTTGTAAAATGAGATTAAGTTATTTGATATAGGTAGTGAATAATATTGATAACATCTCCAAATCAGAATATCATAATACCGTACATATTTGAATGTCTAAAGATTCATTTCATATTTTCAAATCCTGTGAAACTAGTATATTTACTATATTTGAAGAAACAAGATTAAAGATTCACGTACTAATTTTCTGGATTAAGCAACAAAGCAGTCTGAACTAGTGCAGACATCCCCAACAACCCCTATCTCCCACACACTGCTATAAATTTAGAAATTATGACTACATAGAACAAGAGGTAGTAATAAAGAGCTGAGCTCAAATTAAAAAAAAAAAGGAAATATGCATTTGTGAAAATAAAGAGGGAACATAAAACTCAAGAGGTAAAATGATACTTTGATAGGATGAGGTCAACTTGCAGTATGGATACAGACCTTAATCAGAAGATAATACATTAGCATCCACACTGGGAGATATGAGCTTGAGACCAAAAGAGACATAGAGGAAGACCTTAGTTCCTCTCAAACCTGTGGACAAATTTGGTAACTCAACAGATGTTGATGCTTCAAGTCACCCATTGAATCAGTGAAACAACAATTCATGCTATTTCTTTCTGAAGAAATAATGTACATCAAACAAAACGTTTGACCTTTTTAAAATGTACCAGAAATATACTTTACAAATAATTTAGTTTTTGAAAAGTTGTAGGCTCACAGCAAGATGAAAGGAAGGTACAGAGATATCCTAAATGACCTTGCTCCAATACATACATGGTGTCCTCATTATTAACAATCTGCACCAGAGTGGTACATATGTTACAGTTGATGTACTTACATTAGCACATCATAATTACCCAAACTCCATAGTTTGTATTACAATTCACCTCTTGATGGTGCAGATTCTATAGATTTGGATAAACATATAATGGCATATACCTATTATTATAGTATCATACACAGGATTTCCATTGCCTTAAAAATCCTGTATGCTCTGGGGTGCCTGGGTGGTTCAGTTGGTTAAGTGTCTGGCTTTGGCTCATGACATGATCTCACAGCTCGTGAGTTTGAACCTCATGCTGGACTCTGCTGATGGCTCTGCAAAGAGCCTGAAGCCTTCTTCAGATTCTGTGTCTCCCTCTCTCTCTGCCCCTCCCCCACTCATGCTCTGTCATGCTCTCTCTCTCTCTCAAATGTAAATAAACATTAAAAATATATATATACACACACATATATATGTGTGTATATATATGTGTGTGTATATATATATATATACACTCTGCCCTCTTCCACACCCCTCCCCAACCCCTGGCAACCACTGATCTTTCTACTACTGTCCCAGAGTTTTCTCTTTTCTAGAATGTTACATAGTTGGACTTATATAGTTAGAAGTCTTTTCAGACTGGCTTCTTTCACTTAAAATATCTATTTAGATTCCTCCATGTCTTTTCATGGCTTGATGGCTTCTTTCTTTTTTTTTTTTTTACTTTTTTTTTTTTTATTTATTTCTAGGAGAGAGAGAGAGACAGCGTGAGCAGGGGAGGGTCAGAGAGAGAGGGAGTCACAGACTGAAAGAGGCTCCAGGCTCTGAGCTGGCAGTCAGCACAGAGCCCGACGCGGGGCTCGAACCCACGAACCGCGAGATCATGACCCAAGCGAAAGTCGGACGCTTAACCGACTAAGCCACCCAGGCGCCCCGAGGTGGTACATATTTTCATATGCTTATAGACAATCTGTATATCTTCTTTGCTTATATGTCTGTCACGATCTTTGGACCATGTCTTAATTTTTTTTCTTACTGTTAAGTATTAAGAGTTCTTTGTAATTTTATTTTCCTGTAATGTCTTTGTCTGGATTTGATAGTAGGTGATTCTGACCTTATAGAAAGCATTAGGAAACATTCTCTCTCCTCTTACCTTCTGAAAGAGATTGCAGAGAATTGTTATTTCTTCCTTAAATGTTCAGTAGAACTTACCAGTAAATCTATTGAGTCTGGTGCTTTCTGTTTTGGAAGGTTATTGAGTACTGATTTAATTGCTTTAGGAGATACAGGCCTATTCAGATTGTCTGTTTCTTCTTCTATGAGTTTTGGCAAATTGCTTCTTTGAAGAATTTGGTCCATTTCATCTAGGTTATCATATCTGTGGGCAGAGAATTATTTAGTATCCCTTTAATATCTTTCAATGTTCATAGGATCTTAATTAGTAACCTGTGTCCTTTTCTTTCCTTGCCTGTCTGGCTAGAGGTTTATCGATTTTACAGATCTTTTCAAAGAACCAGCCTTTAGTTTCATTCATTTTCTATTCTTTTAAAGTTTTTATTTAAATTCCAGTTAGTTAACATACAGTTAACTATGTTAATATGTTAACCATAGTTAATATGTTAACATGTAGTTAACATATTAGTTCCAGGTAAACAATTTAGTGATTCATCACTTCCATACAATGCCCAGTACTTACCACAGCAACATGCAGAAGAATGAACCTGGACCACTTTCCTACAGCATACACAAAAATAAATTCAAAGTGAATGAAAGATCTAAATGTGAGACATGAAACCATCAAAATCCTAGGGAGAACACAGGCAGCCACCTTACCCATCACAATTTCTCTCCAGATAGGTCTCCTGAGGCAAGAGAATCAAAGGGAAAAATAAACTATTGGGATTTAATTTTCTCTTTTAATGCCCTTTTTTCAATTTCATTTTGATTTCTAATTTTCATTATTTTTCTTCTGCTTACTGTGGATTTAATTTTCACTCCTATTTTGGTCTCTCCTAAGGTGAAAATTTAGATGAGTAACTTTAGATCTTTCTTATTTTCTAGTACATGCATTTGATGTTAGAAATTTCCTTCTAGGCACTGTTCTGCTATATCCTACATATTTTATTTCATTTTCAATTCATCCAAAATATTTTAAAATTTCTCTTGAGATATGTCATTTGACTCATGTGTTACTGAGTAATGTTTTGGTCATCCTCTATTTGGTTCTGGTTTTCCAGTTGTTTTTCTTTTTACTTTCTAGTTTAATTACATTGCAGCCTGAGAACAACTATTGTAAGGTTTCTTCCTTTGAATTTGTTTTTTTCTGACCCAGAATGTGGTCTATTTTGGTGAACATTCCAAGGAAGCTTGAAAAAAATGTGTACATTCTGCTGTTGTTGAATGAAGTAGTCTATAGATGTCAATTATAGCCAGTTAGTTGACGGTATTGTTGAATTCAACTATATTCTTCCTGACTTTATGTCTGCTGTATCTGTCCATTTCTGGATAGAAGGATGTTGAATTCTCCAACCTTGATAGTGGATTCATCTATTTCTCCCTGCATTTATATCAGTTTTTGCCACACAGACTCTGATGCCCCTTTGTTAGCGGCTTACTGGTAAAGATTATAATGGCTCCTTGGAAAACTGACCTGTTTATCATTATGTAATACCATTCTTTGTTTTTGATTAAAGTCTGCTCTGTCAGAAATGTATATAGCTATTCCTACTTTGATTAATGTTAGCACAATATAGTTTTCTCTATCCACTTACTTTTAATCTATACGTGTCTTAAAGTGGGTTTCTTGTAGTAAAAAGATAGTTGGGTCTTGTTTATTAATCCACTCTTGCATTCTCTCATTTAACTGGTACTTTTAGATCATTGATATTAAAAGTAGTTGTTTAAGATAGGTGGTTTAATATTTGCCAAATTTGCTAGTTTTTAATTTGCCCTTGTTCCTTGTTTCTATTTTTGTCTTCCACTGCTTTTCTGTTTTTGTGTGTGTGAAGACTGTACAGATTTGGTTTTCTATCATTTCTTTACATATAAGTAGCACTTTTTTTCCCTCCTAGTGGGTACTCTAGAATTTGCAATATACAGTAACAGCTAACCTAAGTGCACTTTCAAATAACACTATATGGTTTCACAGGTAGTGCTAGTACTTTATAATAGCAAAATAATTCCAACTCCCATTCCTTGTATCATTTCTATCATTCATTTCATTTATAAATAATCATACACACACATAGCTGAATGCATTATTTTGGACAAAGTGTTATCTGTTAGATCAATTAAGGATAAGAAAAATGAAATATTTTATAAAGTATTTAATTTTACTTTCACTTATTCTTTCTTTGATGTTTCCCTTTATGTAGGTCAGAGTTTTTGAGCTATATAATATTTTCCTTCTCTCTAAAGAACTTCTTTTAACCAAGGTAGGTCTGCTGGCAACAAAATCATTCAAATTCTGTTTTTCTGAGAATGAGAATTCTGAATTTCTCCTTCGGTTTTGAAGGATAATTTTATGGTTCATGATTCTAGGTTGACAGGCTTTTTCTCTCAACACTAAATATTTCATGCGACTCTCTTCTTGCTTCAGTGGCTTCTGACAAGTTAGATGCAATTCTTACCTCTGTTTCTCTATAAGTAAAGTATTTCCCCCCAACACCTGGCTTCTTTCAAGGGTTTTTTTTTTTTTTTTTTCTTTACCTTTGATTTTCCCTAGTATGAACATGATATGCCTAGGTATAGTTTTGGCATGTATCATGCTTGGTGTTCTCTGAGATTCTTGGATCTGTGGTTTGATGTCTGCCATTAATTTGGAGGAAATTCTTAGTCACTTTTGTTTCAAATACTTATTCTGAAATTTTCCCTTTCTTATTTTTCTGGCATTGCCACTAAACACATATTATACCGTTTGTAGTTGTTTCACAATCCTTCGAAGTTCTGTTCTGTTCCCCCCCGCCCCATATTTTGTCCTCTTTGCTTTCCAGTTTTCAAAGATTCAATTAATATATCCTCTAGCTTGAAGATTTTTTCCTCACCCATTGCCTGTCTATTAATAACCCAGAAAAGGTATTCTTCACTTCTCTTACAGGGATTTTCATGTCTAACATTTCTTCCCTAGGATTTTCATCTCTCTTTACATTGCCCATATGTACTTCCAGTCTTCTACTTTATCATTGGGAGTATTAGATCATATTAATCACAGTTGTTTTTAATTCCCATCTGATAATTCCAGCATCCTTGCTATATCTATTTCTGATGCTTGCTTTGTCTCTTCAAACTGGGCTTTTTGCCTTTTATTATGCTGTAAAAGGCCTTCAACACTGTGGTGATAAGAAGTGGAGAGAAGGTAAGTGTTTTACAGTCCTATAATTAGGTTTTAGTCTTTCAGTGAGCCTATGCCTCTGGGCTCTGAGCTTCACAAGTGTTTCTCAGCAACCCCCATCTCACCCTGGCCCCTAGGTATCACAGGAGGTCCTGAATTAGTTGAATATTTCCTTTCTCCCAGGTCAGTTAGGCTTTGATAATACCCCACAGGTTAGGTTCTGGTCAACTAATTTCTCCTGAATACAGGCCTTATTAAGACCAGAGTGCTCTGGCCTATTTCAAATGGTTCATTTCCCCCTCTCCTTGCTGGCAACATGAAGGGATTTTTCTCTGATATTTACTGTTAGAAACTAGTCCAGCTCCTGAAGGTAAAACTCACAAAGTATGGTATGTGTCTGTGATTAGGTCCCTCTAGAGTTTTTAACTTGTAGACTTGTCGACACCAAGCCTCCAGCAATTATCAATTAATTTTAGATTTTTCCACCTTAGCACTGGTTCCCTCAGTTATTTTGACCTGTCTTTTCTCTAGTATGCTGTTATTCTCTGTATCTATCTGTCTGACTCTCCACTCTGCAAGTGATGGTTTACCCTGTGTCTTTACCTCTTAGGGTTCCAAGAAGATTTGTTGATTATTCAGTCTATTCAGCTCTTTGTTACTCAGAGCGGCAATTTCCCAGCTCCTTACATGGGAACCAGAAATGTAAAGTCAGAAATATACTTTTAAAATCATCCCCTATTTTTTTTTTCTGTTTATAAAGCTTTCCAGTAAATATAATTTTGAGGGTCAGGACCATAACTAAGGTCTTCAGAGTACCTAAGTAGTACGTTTTGCACTTGTGTGTGATGAGCACTAATACTTACCATTGAGACAAAATTGTCTATAGTTAGAATAGCTGCTTAGGAAATCTCACATTTTGTGATCTTTATAGGAGATAAAAATAACTGTAATGGAAGGAGCTACTACAGTCACTAAAGATGTGTTAGAAATAAGACAAGTATGCTATCTCTTTTCATTGACCTTGCCTTAAGTTGCCAAATACAGGATCAAAATCTAATTTCAGGTAGATGGTGGAATGTGGAGAGGATGGTGCTAGAGATATAAAACATAGAAAATATGTACACACAGACATATACACATTTTTTTTCAAATTTGTTATTTTGAATTTGCATGCCAAGGTCCTTGGTTCACTCACATCCATCATCCCATTATTCTCTATCACTGCAGTTTGATAGTTTCCTTCCTTTACTCCATTTTAGTTTATATTTTCATATATTTATATATCAATGCACATTTTACACATTGTACCTAGCATAGTTCTCAACACAGAGGAGTTATTCATGTTATTTTCAATACATGAACCTAACTAATACAATAGGAAAACTTTCCTAGGATGGCACTAAAAGAAAGTTATAAGCAATTTAATTTAAAAAAATAACATAGACAAAATGGCTCTTTCTATGGGTAATTTGCAATCATCTTGACTGACTCTTCACTTCTCAGTCACATTGATAGCACTATATGTTGTATCAGCAGTGAAATCAGCCAGTTGGCATTGGAAAATGTAAGCATGATTCCTTTTTTGCATATTACACTGTGACAATGGAAGAGATCAAATGTGATAGGGTTTGGAGTGTCTTGGACTGGACCCAAGCCTATCTGGCTGATAGAGCAGGGAGTGTTGATGGTTATTATCTCTTAGACAAAAACCAATATTTTTTCTGTATTTACATGCTGGCTCCTCTTACTATAATACATATCAAAACATTATGCCTATGAAAATTAAAAGTATATGTTGACTCAGTGCCTTATCTTAATAAAGCACATTTTTAATAAGTAGAACTTAGATGCTAAAACAAAGTAGTTTCTATTTTTATCTCCAGTTACAGGTGAATCATAAAGAGCCTGTGGTATTTTTATAATAGTATTCATAACACAGGTAGTCATTTTATTTATTTTTTTGTTTTCTATTGATTGTCTCTATTTTTCATTTGTTTCTCTTCACTTTCTATAGGTTAAACTCTTTTTTAGAATTCAATTTTGAATTATCTATACTGCTACTAAATGTTGTAGCTCTTTTTATTGTTATTTTAGTGGTAGTCTAGTTTTTTACATATATTTTTAAATTTTAAGTATTTTATAGTACTTATAAAATATATTTTCTATAAATATACATAATACATTTGTGGTGGGGTTGAGTCCACAATTTTTTTCTCTAATATTTGTTGAGAGAGTATTGTTATATTCTAAATAATATAGGTAGATTTATGTAAATAAAAATTAAAAAATAAGTAAAAATAATATCAGTTATTTTCTAGGAAAAAAAAAAAAAAGCCCTCCATACAGAGTTTTTAGTTGTACTTAAGAGAAACAAAAGTGAAATGAAGGCGTATTTGATCTTTCAGGAAAGAGTCCAGATGCATGTCTTAAGACCCTGAGATTACTCTTTGTCTGAGATGGGGTAGCATGAGGCTTTGTGTCTGTTTGTGCATGTGCATGTGTGTTTGTGCAGACCTGTTTTTAATCAGGCTATATTTTCTTTTTGTTATTTCTTCTAGTACATCTAACTGAAATTTATGGATATTTTTTACAAAAAATACCAATGATTTCAGATAATATATTTAGATATTTTATATATATACTTATATATAAGTATATAAATATATACATATATAGTATACCTCATGCTTCTTTTTAAATGGTGCCATAAGAAAGAACACACCAAAAACTCAAAATAGCCTTTATCCTAGGCAGAGGCACAAGTGAAAATTCCATGTGTCGCTGGATACCCAACAGCAAAGATGTTCTACCCTCTAGAATCTCTTTATTATTTTTACATGAGAATATAAGTGTATACTCTATAAACTCTCCTTCCTCAGGTAGATATATTCTCTTTTTATTATTGATTTACACATAAGCAAAAATAGTAGAGGCTCCGTTCTATAGTTTTTTGTCTTTGACTTAATTGGAATGCCTCCTAACTCTTCAAAAGACTTTAAGCCAAATTATTTGCTCAGCTTTCTGGGAGAAGCACATTTTCTGGGAAATATGCTTTAAGATATAGACATCTTTAAGATATACCTATATACCACAGCATGATATGCTCTTCATGTACCTAGTGTGGCTTTGCTCTGTCTACAGACTCATTTCTCACAGAACTTCAATCACAGTGGCATTCTCATTTTCTAATTAGTTAGAGCATGTCTCAAGCCTTGTGATCAAACTGATGATATTTCCTCACATCCTACACTCATTCACTGATTGAAATCTTACTAAGCTTATATGAATTTAGCTAAACACCAACATTCTCACGTCATCTTCTTGGATTTCTAAGTACATATTAAGTGGTTTCTTCTTCCAAAACTGGAAATGATGTTGTCAGTTTTATCATGATACCAATTACACCAACAGACACATCTACTTTATTCAATGGATTGCTACATATTTTTTAGGTACAATAATATCTTCTTTTTTACTCTACTATTCTTAGGGACTAGCGCAGTTCTTTGCATACTATTGCACTTAATAAACATTTTCTAACAGGAAAAAAGTGGTTTTATTTAACTGACTGCATCATTCAATCTTGTAGGCACATCTTTGCTTCTATAAAACACTTCTGCATAGTTTCTGACTAGAGAATTGTATTCTAGGCTGATTTATTATGTGCCATCCTAAGTAATATGACAATAATTACTGTGTGTTACAATAGAAAATACAGTTTAATTTTTCTCCCTGATAGCTTGGTAAGATAATCACCCCCATGATATTATTTGGTTCTGCCTACAAGTCAGGAACCCTGCTGAGTTATTTACAGTCTTCTGAGACAGATGTTGAAGGAAGAAAATGGAAGAATGTTCATGATAATTTGTGAAAAAGTGTTTAAGGGACAAATAAAAAAGGTGTCTTGGTCCTTCCGTGGGGCCAAGAGAATAAAAAGAAAAAAGAATATCAAAATATTTGACGTAAAGATCATAGAACCAACTAAGTATGAAACAAGGTGCCAGCAGATGACTTTGGGTAAGTCTTGAAAAGAGTATTAAAGCTAATAACTTGCTATGCATATATCACCTGTTTTTATAGATAAGTTAGTTGTATTTAAAAGAACTAGGACTTCCAGTGAAGAAATGGGCAGAAGATATGAACAGACACTTCTCCAAAGAGGACATCCAGATGGCCAACAGACACACGAAACGATGCTCAGCATCCCTCCTCATCAGGGAAATACAAATCAAAACCACACTGAGATACCACCTCACGCCAGTCAGAGTGGCTAAAATGAGCAAATCAGAGAACTCTAGATGCTGGCGAGGATGTGGAGAAACGGGCACCCTCCTACACTGTTGGTGGGAATGTAAACTGGTACAGCCCCTCTGGAAAACAGGGTGGAGGTTCCTCAGGAAACTAACAATAGAACTCCCCTATGACCCAGCAATAGCACTGCTAGGAATTTACCCAAGGGATACAGAAATGCTGATGCATAGGAGCACATGTACCCCAATGTTCATAGCAGCACTCTCAACAATAGCTAAAACATGGAAAGAGCCTAAGTGTCCATCAACGAACGAATGGATCAAGAAGATGTGGTTTATCTATACCATGGAATACTACATGGCAATGAGAAAGAACAAAATCTGGCCATGTGTAGCAACATGGATGGACCTTGAGGGTGTTATGCTGAGCGAAATAAGTCAGGCAGAGAAGGACAGCTCTATATGTTTGCACGTATAGGAGGATTAGGAGGAACTTGACGGAGGAACAAGGGGGAGTAGAAGGGGGGAAATGGTGGGGGAAAGGGAGAGAGGCAAACCATGAGAGACTCTTGAATACTGAGAAACAAACTGAGGAATGATGGATGTGGGGGGGGATGGGCATGGAAGAGGGCACTTGTGGGGATGAGCACTGGGTGTTATGTGGAAACTAATTTGACAATAAACTATTTGTAAAAAAATAAAATAAAATAAAATAAAATGAGATAAAATTCCTAGATCTTGATAAAAAAATAAATAAAAGAACTAGGACTGTAAAAACAAAAACAAAATAAAACAAAACAGAAAACTTGAAATAACCTCTTCTTTAATATAAAAAATAACTACTTTTTAAATATTTACCATGTACCCACATCATATACAATCTTATTTAACAGCCATTACAAATATCTTGAGATAAAATTATCCTCGTTTTATACTTAAGGAAACTGAAGCAATAATAAAAACAACAGAAGAGCTAGTAAATATTTGCAAATACTCACAAAGCACTCAATGTCATTTTATATGCAAGGTTTCCTTGGAGTAATTAAACCACAATTTTTAAGGTATTAAAACTAGTAAGTGGCAGAGTAGGATTACAAACACTGATTGATAGAACTCAAAACCCTTGCTTCCACCACTGTGTTAAAACGTAAATACAATCTGAAGTTTTCCTATATAGTACCCAATATTATATTCACTGGACTAAAAAGAGCTTGTCCTTTTAAATATTAGAGAAAAAGTTTAGGTAATGGAGACTGTCAAGGAATCAACCTTGTCAACAGTTTCCCAAATGTACAGACTATCTATTGTGTAGGCTAGACAGGAAGACTCAATTCCTATTATGGGATCCTAGGCACTACTACACGACATTCTTCTCTAATGGGGATCCTGGTCAGCCAGGAGCAATGCAATTGACCTGGAAGGAGTGGAGTCTACTACTCAAATCCCAAAGGGATGAAATCACAATTATTAAATATTTGTTTCAAAGGAGTAACTCTGCTAGAGAGATAGAAGAACACAACTCAGTTAACTGTGCAGGCAAGAGACATTGGGCAGTACATTTCAGCATAAGCTGAATATCAATTCCAAGTTTAATGAATAATGACTAGGTATTACAAGTGAAAGGGCAAGCTTCTCATGAGCCTGCTCTTGAGAAGCCTCTAAGTAACATGCTATCTTCTTCCATAGGTGCACATAGAAACTGTCTGATCATCATTAGAAGAAACTAAGGACATAAGGATATCTCTCTCCTATTTTTGCCCAATCAAATTGTACAACATCTTAATTAAACAAAACAAAACATGTTCTGAGCATCAACTCTGTGCCAAGCACTATGACAGATCCATAGGAATACAGAAACAAAAAGAAACAGAACTTAAACTTCCCAAACTACTTGTCTCTAATCTAGGCATCTGGACAGGAGGGGGGAGAATATAAGAAGTGCAGAAAAACTAACATATGTGTTGAAATATGTAAATTCTGCAATGAAGGTATATATAAACCTCGTGTATCTAACTCAAAGCCCTCCCTCCTCCATGAAAATTTTTAATAGTTACCTAGACCTTATAACCTTGGTTTTCTTTGATTTTATATTTTACTATCATTGGATAAACACAAATTATTAAATGGTCAGCCCTTTCATTTGTACATATGATTTTCACATGAAGATCACAAGCTGGAAAGGAGGTAATGGGCTTGAGTGAGAACACAGTGAATTAAGGGTGGCTGAATAGGGTGATGGGGAACCGTAATCAGTGACTACTTAGAACGGGATTAGAATGCCTTGGGTCCCTTTGGATTGCCTGCATTCCTGGCAGCTGGATGAACACAGGGGAGACAGTCGGCTTCATTTGTTTTTTAATTTTTTTAATTTTTATTTTTGAGAGAGAGACAGTGCATTAGTGGAGGAGGGGCAGAGAGAGAGAGGGAGACACAGAATCTGAAGCAGACTCCAGGCTCTGAGCTGTCAGCACACAGCCTGACATGGGGCTTGAACCTACAGACTGTGAGATCATGACCTGAGCCAAAGTTGGACACTTAACCGATTGAGCTACCCATGCATCCCTTGGCTTCATTTTTAATAAAGGCTGACAATAGAGTTAGATATTGAATATCAAAGTGCTCAGAAGTATAAAAGAAGCTAAATAAAAGTGGCTTTGTTTTGCTATTATGATTAATAGTTCTTAAATTTGTCATATCTCTTAGTAACATTTGTATTTCAAAACTGCAGTGGGACAAGTCAGGAAGAAAGCCCAAAGGTGGAACTACAGACACTGGTCCTTACTATCCTGGAAGGTTTTTTTCTTTTCTTTTTTTTCTTTAATTCTTTGTTTATTTGTTTGTCTCTCTCCTCTGCCCTTTCCATCAAATAGTGTCAGTTCCTCACCATTCAAACCATTCAACAATTCATCCTGCTTTGCACTGTTCCATCTTTTCATGTGAAGACTATGCAGTTCCCAGACTTACAATTCAGAGGAGTAGGATACAGCAATCGCTTCTAATTCTGTATGGGTCCTGAAGTACCTTTCATTTGGCAACAGCCCTTTTTATTTTTCAAACTACTCTTGTTGAGATAGTCAACAGAGAAAGCTCTAAGGAACAATGTGACATGATTTTACATTCTATTTTTCCTAAGTAGGATGATAGAACCTACTTGGAAACTTTCTCCCCCAGTGAGAGAGGAGAAAAGAAACAACTTTGTCCCCCTAAGTTAGTTGAGTTGCCTTGGAAACGATTCTGCTGCCTGACAGGAAGAGTTTTATCTTTAAAAAATGATACTATCTCCCAATATAGTGGTTATAATTTATCAAAAGGAAGAAGCAAGGCGGAAAAATGAATTCTGTTTTACATTCAGGGAAAGGAACAAGGTTTGGGTGGTAAATTTCAGGTTTCAAAGAAAGTAAGAAGATGATTTTCTAAGGATGAACTGGTGAAAATGTCTTCAGTGGTATCTCAGGAGAAGGGGCCCTTGGGGTATTTACTGAAGGCAAACAGGGCTCTCCATGGGGTATAGAATATATGGAAATTTTTGCTCCATCATGGGTGCCATACTAATACTTGCAACAATTCTAGTTTTTGAGAATCCTTGACAAATATGAGCAAAGTTATGTTTTCTCCCTAAGGGAAAAATATGTGTATCTGCCTACAGAAACCTATTATAGAACTCTAAGAACTAATATATAAATATCAGCATTGATTTAGCACTCACAACAGTTCTAAGATGTAAGTCAATGAGCCGCAGGAAGGTCAAATAACTTATCCAAAGACACACAGCTGGAGCAGAGCAGAGCCAGAGCTCCAGCTAAGTCAGTTTGGCTCAAGAGCGCAAGCTTTCACTGCATTATAGTCTACAACCATGTTGGTAACATATGCAGAGAACCAAGTTTTGTGTCAATGTAAGGACTGCTAGTTTCTTTTTTTTTTTTAATTTTTTTAATGTTTTATTTATTTCTAGGAGAGAGAGAGAGAGAGAGAGAGAGAGATAGCGTGAGCAGGGGAGGGTCAGAGAGAGAGGGAGTCACAGACTCTGAAACAGGCTCCAGGCTCTCAGCTGGCAGTCAGCACAGAGCCCGACGCGGGGATCGAACCCACGAACCGCGAGATCATGACCTTAGCGAAAGTCGGACGCTTAACCGACTAAGACAACCGGGCGCCCCAGGACTGCTAGTTTCAACTCAGCTGTCTCACTATAGAAGGGATACTTCACTCAGAAATGAACTCACCTATTCTGGAAGCAGTTCAATAGGTCTGATGCTCTGCATCAGGAGTTGGCAAGCTTTCTCAGTAAACAGCTCAATAGTAACTATTTGGGACACTGAAGGTCATATGATCGCTGTCACATTCTTTCAATTATACAGTTGCAGTGTAAAAGCAACCACAGATAATACATAAATGAATGAATTTGACTTTGTTCCAATGAAACTTTATTTATGGCCACTGAAGTAAGGATTTCATATAATTTTCAAGTGTCCCAAAATACCATTCTTCTGATTCTTTTCAACCATTTAAAATATAAAGGCAGTTTTTAACTAGCAGTATCTACCAAAACAAGCAAAGGGCCAGATTTCTGGATTTGAGAATTGATGCTTTATGCTGCAGCAGAATCTCTTTTAGAAGTCATGATTCTCACTGCTCTTGAACAAAGTGTTAAAAAGGGAAAATTATGGTATGAAGTCAGTGAGTAAGGAATTTCAAAATTATGGCACTGTAAATCTATAATTATATTATATTCCAGTTACATATCTTATATCTTCTTGCAACATGCATTCAAAGAATACCTACTTTAAGTTAAGGACTAACCTAGGAACTTAACATTTTTGGTAAATTAAATATTTCTTACTATCTTGGACTTTACAGTCTAGGGAGGAGTGGGTACAGGTGGGTACATAGACATTAAACAACACACACACACAAACACACACCACAAACATGCAATTACACATCATGTTAACTAATAAAAACAATAGTGCACTGGAAAGAGATCATTTTCTCTGTCCTATGTTAATCTAGCTTATCTTTTTGCAAATGGCTATGTCTGTGGTGTGCTCGTAAGCAAGCTCTAGGAAGGGGAGAAGACTTCATTTGTAGGGTTTTTTTATTAAAAAAACTTTAATGTTTTTATTTATTTTTGAGAGACAGAGGGAGACAGAGTGTAAGTGGGGGAGGGGCAGAGAAAGAAGGAGACACAGAATCTGAAGCAGGCTCCAGGCTTCAAGCTGTCAGCACAGAGCCTGATGTGGGGCTCTAACTCACGAACCACAAGATCATGATCTGAGTCGAAGCTGGACGCTTAACCAACTGAACCTCCCAGGTGCCCCTTCATTTGTAGTTTTTACCAATTCTTTGGTGTAGATATTCGCACCATGGATGATTTCAAGCTCTCAACATGATGTCACTGAAAGCAGAGTTGATATAAGATGTGCATAATCCACTCTTAACCAGCAGTATAAAATGAGCTCCTGCTAACTCATGCTGTGTCCCAGCTAATCAATGATCTAGACAAGGGCTCTACCTATCTGAGTCACATTTTCCTTATCCGTTAAAAATAAAAATGATCCGAGCTATAAAAGAACATTAATCTATATTCCCTTTTCACAAAATCATAGTAAAGCACTTTTTTATTTTTCAGTAAAAGGTATGTATAGTAATGGAGTTGTTCAGCATTGATAACAATAGCAAAAACATTTTTAGTTGGGGGGATCAAATAGTCCTACATATGTATTGACTCTACTATATACCAATGATAAAATCTTGAAAAAATAATGTACATTTTTTTCTTTTTTTTTTTTTTTACAAATAGTTTATTGTCAAATTAGTTTCCACATAACACTCAGTGCTTATCCCCACAAGTGCCCTCCTCCATGCCCATCCCTCCTCCCCCCCACATCCATCAGTCCTCAGTTTTTGTCAGCATTCAAGAGTCTCTCATGGTTTGCCTCTTTCCCTTTCCCCACCATTTCCCCCCTTCTACTCCCCCTTGTTCCTCCATCAAGTTCCTCCTAATCCTCCTATACGTGCAAACATATGATATTTGTCCTTCTCTGCCTGACTTATTTCGCTCAGCATAACACCCTCAAGGTCCATCCATGTTGCTACACATGGCCAGATTTCGTTCTTTCTCATTGCCATGTAGTATTCCATGGTATAGATAAACCACATCTTCTTGATCCATTCGTTCGTTGATGGACACTTAGGCTCTTTCCATGTTTTAGCTATTGCTGAGAGTGCTGCTATGAACATTGGGGTACATGTGCTCCTATGCATCAGCAGTTCTGTATCCCTTGGGTAAATTCCTAGCAGCGCTATTGCTGGGTCATAGGGGAGTTCTATTGTTAGTTTCCTGAGGAACCTCCACCCTGTTTTCCAGAGGGGCTGTACCAGTTTACATTCCCACCAACAGTGTAGGAGGGTGCCCGTTTCTCCACATCCTCGCCAGCATCTCGAGTTCTCTGATTTGCTCATTTTAGCCACTCTGACTGGAGTGAGGTGGTATCTCAGTGTGGTTTTGATTTGTATTTCCCTGATGAGGAGGGATGCTGAGCATTGTTTCGTGTGTCTGTTGGCCATCTGGATGTCCTCTTTGGAGAAGTGTCTGTTCATATCTTCTGCCCATTTCTTCACTGGGTTGTTTGTTTTTCGGGTGTGGAGTTTGGTGAGTTCCTTATAGATTCTGGATATTAACCCTTTATCTGATATGTCATTTGCCACTATCTTTTCCCATTCCGTTGGTTGCCTATTAGTTTTCTGGGTTGTTTCCTTTGCCGTGCAGAAGCTTTTAATCTTGATGAGGTCCCAATCGTTTATTTTTGCTCTTGATTCCTTTGCTTTGAAGGATGTGTCGAGTATGACGTTGCTGCGATGGAGGTCAAAGAGGTTGTTTCCTGCTTTCTCCTCTAGGGTTTTGATGGCTTCCTGTCTCACATTCAGGTCCTTTATCTATTTTAAGTTTATTTTTGTGCATGGTGTGAGAAAATGATCTAGTTTCATTCTTCTGCATGTTGCTGTCCAGTTCTCCCAACACCATCTGTTAAAGAGGCTGTCTTTTTTCCATTGGATATTCTTTCCTGCTTTGTCAAAGATTACTTGGCTGTATACTTTTGGGTCCACTTCTGAGTTCTCGATTCTGTTCCATTGGTCTATGTGTCTGTTTTTGTGCCATAACAAGTGAAGAAATCGAATCAGTGATCAAAAATCTCCCAACAAATAAGAGCCCTGGACCTGATGGCTTCCCTGGGGAATTCTACCAGACATTTAAAACAGAATTAATCCCAATTCTTCTCAATTTATTCCAAAAAATAGAATTTGAAGGAATACTCCTTGATTTATTTTATGAAGCCAGCATCACTCTGATTCCCAAGCCAGACAGAGATCCAGCAAAAAAGAGAACTACAGGCCAATATCCTTGATGAATACAGATGCAAAAATCCTCAACAAGATCCTTGCAAATCGAATCCAGTAGCACATGAAAAGAATCATCCACCAAGATCAAGTGGGATTCATTCCTGGGTTACAGGGCTGGTTCAACATTCGCAAATCAATCAATGTGATACATCACATCAATAAAAGAAAAGATGTACATTTTTTTCTAAGTTACAGTTAAATGAGGGCTATAAGAGCATATAAGATTATAGTATATAAAAATCTTATTATAGTAGTTGACATGCATATGGTTTATAAATATTAGTTATTATTATTGTTATTTCCCACATACAAAATCATCAAACTGTATCTTGAGTCTAGTTTCTTCATCAGAATAAAATTAGGGAACTACTCACAGGGGTATTATGGAGATCAAACATAAGCACTCTGATAACTGGAAGTATCTACTAGCAGGATGAAGAGCAATGGAGACAATTAGAATAAATTGAACACATATAACTGCAAACTTAAAGTAAATCACTACTTTAATTACTAAGATTCTTTTTACCCACAGAACACTTCTTCTTCTTCTCCTTCTCCTCCTCCACCACCTTCTCCTCTTCTTCTTTCTTCTTCTTCTTTTTAGTGTTTATTTGTTTTTGAGACAGAGAGAAACAGCACGTGAGCAAGGGAGAGTCAGAGAGAGAGGAAGACACAGAATCTGAAGCAGGTTCCAGGCTCTGAGCTGTCAGCACAGAGCCTGATGCAGGGCTCTAACTCAGAGACCATGAGATCATGACCTGAGCCTAAGTCAGACGCTTAACCGGCCCCATCCCACAGAACACTTCTGACACTGAATGTCCTCTTACAGACAAATAATTCTTCAACTCTCCAGACACCAGCTGGTGTCCTACAACTTAATTCACCAGGATTTAGCATCACATTTCCATGAGTTAAGGGCTCAGTCTTGCAAGACTGCCTCCACTTCAGATACCAGTTCAAAGTCTTGGGTTTCCTATACTTCTGACTGATCATCTACCAATTGGTGGTTGACACTACTCCCTTCTTGGGTTTGATAATTTGCTATCATGGGTCACAGAACTCAGAGTTAACTTACTATTACTGGTTTATTGTAAAATATACAATTCAGGAATACCTAACGGAAGAGATGCAGAGAACAAGATACAGGGGAAAGGGTACAGAAGTTCCATACCTTCACTAGGTGTGTTGCCCCACCAGCACGTTGGTGTGTTCACCAACTCTGAGGCTCCTTTGGAGCTCCTCATTTAGGGTTTTTTGTTTGTCTTGCTTTCTGGAGATTTCCTTATGTAGGCAGGATCTTTTGAATCATTGGATATTAGTGACTAACTCCATCTCCAGTCCCTCTTCCCTCCTGAGATGTTGGAAAATGAAGTGGTCTGATGGCTCCTACTCTCTCATCAGGCCTTGATCATCTCATTATCATTCAAAAGACACTCATTCTCTCTGGAGATTCCAAGGGTCTTAGAAGCTCTTGTGCCAGAAACTAGAGACTAGTATTACATATTATAACAAAGATGCTCTAGTACCTCTATCACTCAGGAAATTACAAGGAGTTTAGTCACTTTGTGCCAGAAACCAGAGACAAAAACAAAATATGTATTTCTTATTAGGTGATCATATCAAACAAAGCCATTTTAGCTTTGTGACAACTCACATGATACACCTATTCCTTTATGAATAGGAAAATCGAAAGGGTGAAAGTTGGAACAATTGCCAAAAATCATAAGGGTTTGTAGGTGGTAAATCTAGGATTCAAAGTTTGATCTCTTTCTCCTCAAGGTTTAAATCTATTTGCTGTGGAATAAGCTGCTGCATGTTTCTAGGTGAACAGATTTCCCAGTATGAGTCATTTCCTCACATGTCATTTAAAGAATGCACAGCAGTTGTCATCCTGATACTTTTTATTCATAGTCCTGATGATTATCTCTTTTGTCCTCATTCCAGATGTCATTCGTTATTGATGGCCTTCTTTAAACAGCTGTTTCAGGGTTCAGACAATCCATGAATACAAATTTAAAGGTACATGCTTTGTCCTATTGGCTTTGAAGTTTTAAACAAGATCCCCATGCATCTCAAATAATAAATATTTGTTCAAACAAACCTAGACTTACTTTACTGGTTTGTACTGTCAAATATGAATTCATCTCTTATTTTTAAAAATTTTTAACGTTTATTTATTTTTGAGAGAGAGGAGCAGAGTGTGAGTGGGGGAGGGCAGAGAGAGAGGGTGACATAGATTCTGAAACAGATTTCAGGCTCTGAGCTGTCAGCACAGAACCCAATGCAGGGCTCGAACTCCAGAACAGAGAGATTATGACCTAGGCCGAAGTCAGACACTTAACCAGGCACCCCATGAATTCATCTTTCAAAAGTATTACTGAGGTGCCTATGTGGCTCAGTTGGTTAAGTGGCCGACTCTGGCTCAGGTCATGATCTCAGAGTTTGTGAGTTTGAGCCCCGTGTCGGGCTCTGTGTTGACAGCTCAGAGCTTGGAGCTTCTTTCAGATTCTGTGTCTCTCCCTGTCTCTGCCCCTCCCATCTTGTCTCTCTGTTTCTCAATAATAAATAAAAAACATTAAAAAATTTTAAAAGGTATTACTTAATGCATAATCATGTAGCAATTTGTATATTCTATGTTTGCACAGGCACACACACACAATATCAAAATTTGACACAGAATTACCAGAAATACCCATTATATATCAGACAAAGTGGGGGGGGGGCGAGGTCAAGGATAGGAATCAGATACAAAACAGGTAGAAGGAAGAGTAATTTAAAATGCTTAAGAATTGAAATCTGCCAGCCATTCTTGAAATATCAAAAACTTTTAAAGATGACTCCACCCCTCCTCTTCTTCCTCCTCCTTCTTCTTTAAGCAATCTCAAACATATGAAAGTGGTTGAAAAAATGGTTGGAAGAACAAAAAAAGTACTTTTTTCTGGACTATTTGGGGGTAAGGAGCTCTGTCTTTTTACCCCAAAGTAATAAGACTTTAGTGTGGATTTTCCTATTAACGAGGACATTTACCCCATGGATGAATTTGATTTCTTTTTGCTTGGATTATTTATAGGTATTAAAGTTTTCCTAGGGCAGATGTAATCTTCTTTTATTCACTCATTTACTAATTTGTCAAACAAATGTTTACTTAGCATATGTGTGTATAGGGGATATATAGTGCTGATAATGTATTATTACCTAATGTGGGTCCTGGCTACATGGTTATGTGCACCTGTGAATAATATCAAGCTATATACTTACATAAGTACTTTTCTGTATGCATTCATTCTTGTAAATGTGATAGCATTAATCTTAAAATAAATCTCATATGATGGATGCACAACATGACTGTGTTTGTTGCCACGAAAGTCTGCTCTTAAACATGGTTGCAATGGAAAACTTGAAGTTAAGCATGCTTTACCACAATAGATGACAGATAAATAGATAGGTACATAGATAGATACATAGATACATAGACCGACCTCATGAATATTGTACAAGAGAGAAAAAATTAGAATGATTTTCAGTTTTTCCCATGGGGCTTTTGAAAGGATACATAACAAAGGATAAATGATAAGAAGTCCTGTTTCTTCTGTAATTCTGTAGAACTAAATAAGCTCTTTGTTTATAGACTTACTTGTTATTCCCAAGGACTGTTTTATAGTCTATCTTAAGAAATGGTCAATTTGTTATTTGGAAAACATCTTGAATAAATAAGATCTTAGACAACATATATCAGTAATATTTCTTTGTTATTCTTCTTATACCTTTCTTATTGTTTTTATTTTGTTTAATGATTTTTCCAGCAGGTATCTAAGGATATCCTCAAGTTTCTTCTGTAGTTAAGAGCCCAATTATTCTTACAAATGATACCTGAAGAATTTCCTGTTCACATCAGTGTCCAACCTCTATGGACAATGTTTAAAGTTGAATCTCTCTCTTTTTGGAGCTCAAACTGTATTCTAAATTTTGTACTAAACTGAGACAACAGAGATGAGTAAGACATTTTACTGTTATCCAAGAGTTTCTAATTGTCCAGATGATAGATAACAGACAACTTCAATATAGCATGGTAGTCAGTCTTTAGTCTCTTCATTGATTCATTTCAGAGGAAGTAGAGCATAATGGTTAATAAGTCTTGAAACACACATCTTGGGTTTGACTTCCAGTTCTGCCTCTGTGTAGTAGCCATGGGATTCTGAGCATATTACTAAACTCCAATCTCCTCATCCCTAAAAGAGGCACTTATTACCTAACTCACAGGACTACTTGGGACTACACCATGGAATACATGCAACACTCATATATGTGGCATATAATACATATTCTATAAGTGTTAATTATTATTCATTAATTTTTTCCTCTGTATTTGTCATGTGTTAGTTACTATAACAAATCTTACAGATACCATGGCAAAATAGTCACAGCTGCATTGTTCAGTGAAGCAGGGATTATTAGCAGCTTTAACTGCAACCTAGGAGAACTGTAGGAAAAATTAAAAATATACAAGGAGGAAATTTAACTCTAAAGTAGGTGAGAGGTGCTAGTATTGGAATTATTGAGGGGAAAGTGACATTGGAGCTAAAACTGAAGAATGAATAAAAGGTAATTAACAGAGACATGCTTTATTTTTATAGTATGTATTTATATGTCCTATAAATAAGTATTTGGCAGTTGAGGAAATTATGAGTTTTTCCCTCTGATTTTAAATTTATTTTTGCCTTGATTTATTTACCATTGAGAAGAAAGTTTCCAATAATCCTTCACTTTAGATTTTCCATTTCCTGCTTCTTTTTATTAACATCATCTGAGTCTTTGGGCACCTGGGTGGCTCAGTCAGTTAAGTATTAACTTCAGCTCAGGTCTTCATCTCACAGTCAGTGAGTTAAGCCCCGCATCAGGCTCTGCGCTAACAGCTCAGAGACTGGAGCCTGCTTTGGGTTCTGTGTCTCCTTCTCTCTCTGCTCCTCCATCACTCACATTCTGTCTTTCTCTGTCTCTCAAAAATAAATAAACATTAATTTAAAAAAAATTACCCGAGTCTCTGAAACCACTAATTTAAATACCACTGCTTCCTCATTTCCCATAGGAAAATCATTATCTAAGACAGAAACCAGAAAGACTACATTAAAAAAATATCCAATATTTAATAGTTTTCATCTATCCAAAGATGTATCTTGCAGGAAGCTAATGTCAGCATAGAACCCCAGGTTGCTTCAATAGTAGCCACTTAGTACGTTAGGTAATTATCTGTTCAACATCAACCATCAGGATCAACTAAACTCAAATTAAATAATCCCTTGTTGTCTTAAAATTCACTACATAACTCTTTATCTCTGAAAATATTAACAAATATCTTTCTCAATATCCAGCATTCTTTGAACAAAAGTGTGAGTGTGTACACACATGCTTATTTATTTATGTACATATTTATCTTTCATTTATTCATTTGTAAGCACTTATCTTTGCAGGGATTCATTTCAGTTCCATTGCAGTGTCCAACATTCCTGGGCATGAGCCTGTCACAGTAATTGTCTCAAGGGGCAAATGCTTTCTTTCCAGCATTGTTCTTCTGTGTAGGGCAGGGAGACTTTTGAAACATAAACTGTCTCCTATCATCTGTGAGTGCTTATATATACTTAGAAAACAAGTATTTTGACTTGCTGAATTATTTTTATTTTTATTTTTTTAATGTTTTATTTATTTCTGAGAGCCAGAGAGAGACAGCGTGAGCAGGGGAGGGTCAGAGAGAGAGGGAGATACAGAATCTGAAACAGGCTCCAGGCTCTGAGCTGTCAGCACAGAGCCCGATGTGGGGCTCGAATCCATGAGCTGAGAGATCATGACCTGAGCTGAAGTCGGATACCCAACCGACTGATCCGCTCGGGCACCCCAACTTGCTGAATTCTTAACTTAAATTCCAGTCTTGGTAAGAAGCCCCTTATGGTTCTTGTTCTACTTCCAGGATTTATTTTTCCCAATCTGGAGCTTTCCATTTACTTCTCTTGGGGAGTAAAAACTCTCCCTTTACTTTGTTAGGTTCATACTTGGGGACTGTGAATTAAATTGACAAAATATAGATTAGCAAAACAAAAGACAAATTTAGTCATTTACATATAGGACATCACAGAAAAACTGTGATTGAAAGATGCTAGAATTTTGGGCTTTAAATACCATCCAAATAAGGAAAGGGGAGAGCATTAAAGGGCACATATGAAAAACAAATGACTTTTTAGAAGGACTCTAGTCCTTTAGAACAATAGATGAGAGATATGATAAGTTTGTGACAACGGCTACTTAGGTGTGGTGTGGAGACTTCTCATAACCAGTGTCAAGAGTCAACTTTCCCTGGTTGCACCTTGGGAGGGCATTTGTGACAATTGAGTTCTTCTGAGTTCCTGTGGAAGCTCTGCTTCTGGGCTGATGAGACGCTGCAGGAACTCAGATACATTCTCCTAAAAATAATTTTGGTGCCAAACCTATCCTGGACCTGTTCACTTCTCTGGATTGCTTGACACATCATCACCTTTGTTCTTCTGGTGATCACCCTCTCACTTCAGTTCTGCTAAAGACTTGCTAAGCTTTCTCTCTACCCAACATCTTTCTCTTTACAAATCTCCTTTTCAGGTTAACGCTTTCTTCATGACTTCTTTGTTTGCTCTCCATAGCAGGCCTCTCAGGCATGCGTGCCTCCCTCTGCTCTTCTTTTCAGAGGGAATGCAAAAGTAGTTATACAGATTTTCATTCTCAGCAGATTGCTACTTCTTTCTGGAGGAAATTAATGTGGATTTATCATGTGAGGGGCTCTCTTTTAAAAAGGCACAGGAGGACATACTGATTTTCTCACTCCTCCCCTTTGACTCGAAGTTGAAAGCCAGCGCCATTCACTGTCCTTTTACCTCCAGTTATCTTAAAAGTTCCATTTCCCTCTTTTTGGCTTTTTATTAATCTGAACTTTTTTTTTTTTTTTAA